>NW_021833289.1:55000-67500 GCF_006345805.1 Octopus sinensis
GATTCATATTCCCCGTAGCTGTAAAGCGAGGTTTGTGTCGAAAAAATTTTTTTTTTAAGGGTGGGGTTTTGGGGGGGGGGGTGCAGAAGTCTTGCTGAGGTATGTTTATACCTCGATATTGGTCTACAAGGTGTTTGTATGACAAAACACCTCGTTCACACTTTTTTTCAGCCCAGCTTCTTTATCTGTTTATGAGGGATGGTTGTATGGGAAAATGATGTCGTATACCAATACCGAAGGATTGCCCTAGTGACGTTTTATATTTAAATATCATATATAAATGATGTGCACATACACAATATATGTGGTTGACATGCAGTTTACCGGCGCAAAAAAAGTGAAAGTAAATGGTCCTAAAACACTGGAAGGGACGTTAGTCACATACAGTGATCCCTCGATACTTTGCAGTTCAACTATCGCAGATTCATGACTTCGCAGATTTTAAATATATATATATATATATATATATATATATATATATGAACGTCTAAAACTTTTCATTAAATCCATTAAAATATTAATAATAAATATTATTTCCTAGTCTAGGAACAACAAAACAAGCGTAAAATAGCCAAAAAGCATATACAGGGGTATTTGAACTTCAGACGGGCTGTAATTGGTGCAATGGAGAGAGACGACGAATCACAGCTTTCTATTTTGTAATCTGGCCTGTGTAACAGTAACAATCTTTATTTTTTTAAATCTAAAGGGTTACTGCTTAACAGTTGTCCTTGTTATTAATAGACTAGTGTAATGGGAGGGTTGTTAACAGTACAGGGAGGGTTTTAAAGTCCAAATACATGTTAAATAAATACTGTAAATATGGACTTGTGCCGGTGGCACATAAAAAGCACCATCCGAACGTGGCCGATGCCAGCGCCGCCTTGGCTGGCTTCCGTGCCGGTGGCACGTTAAAAGCACCAACCGATCGTGGCCGATGCCAGACTCCCCTGGCACCTGTGCAGGTGGCACGTAAAAAGCACCCACTACACTCGCAGAGTGGTTGGCATTAGGAAGGGCATCCAGCTGTAGAAACACTGCTAGATCAGACTGGAGCCTGGTGCAGTCCCTGGCTTCCCAGACCCCGGTCGAACCGTCCAACCCGTGCTAGCATGGGAGATGGACGTTAAACGATGATGATGATGGTGTCCCTACTTCGCGGAAATTCAGTTATCGCGGCCGGTCTCAGAACCAATCTACCGCGATAAACGAGGGATCACTGTACCAACATTTGATAAAAGGAATTATAAAGAATTGCGGCCCCGATTGCACTCGCAAAAACACTTCAGCTCATTATAAAGCAGTGGTTCCAAAACTTTTAGGGGCTGCTCCCCCCCCCACCGTTGATACTCGACCCACATTTATAGCGCCCCCACCCCAGTCAGCATCACTTCCTGCAGATTTTCAAAACAACAGTATTTCACAAATAACCTAATTATCCCATTATTTTCTTCAATCGCCCCCCCTTTTGGCCACCCTATTATTGCCCCCACTTTCCTTCAACGGCCCTCTTGATCTTTCCGCCGCCCCCAGAGGGGCAGTACTGTCCCACCTTTGGGAACCACTGTTATAAAGCATCGCATGTTGCCAGGAACACTTTTGATATCCAATACGGGACTTTCGGTAACTTCTATATTCTTGGAATTGTCAATTATTCCCTCAATTTTGTTGATCCAAACGTTGACAGTTTCCATAGAAGGTTTCCGGGATGGTCGCCAAAAGAGTAAGTTAAGCGAAAGTATTGGGTTGTCCGTCGTCACTTCCGGGTTTTAAGGACAATTAACGATGTTAAGCTGTATGTTATATCTTTATATATAAAACTGTTGTTGTGTGAGTGTCTGTCCCCTTCGATTTAGATTCCTAACTACTCCCACATTTTGCGGTGCAGTTTAACCAAAACCGGGTATCTTATAGTCGTGATTCATATCAAGCCCTTCTGGGTATTAGCGCGCGTCTACGATGAGTCTACGATTTAAAAAAAAATTTACCATAATTTTTTTCCATTTTAAAGCATTTTTTCGCTATTATATAAGGGAAGTAACTCTCTAAAAATGTCTACGATGAGTCAACGATTTAAAAAAAAATTTTCCATCATTTTTTTCCATTTTTAATGCATTTTTTTGCTATTTTTTGGCTATAACTCTCTAAAAATGCTTATATAGTTATTTCCCTTACAAACCCGAGCAACGCCGGGCGATACTGCTAGTAGATATATACAATACTCATGAATGATATATAAATCGTTATTTTAATCTAATGCTGTCTCAAATATGTCTATCGATATACATATCTGAGACAACATTAGATATAAGTCTAGAAAGTGTGACCACCCCCACTGACTTCGTTTTCGGCATAGCTACAGCCGTGTGCTTCAGCCATCAACTTTATTTCCTCATAACTTTCTGAAAAGAGGATATTTCTAAATACAATTCCGAAACGATTGTAACCAACACCATCGAAAACGTGTTGATAGAAAACTTTATTATGCAAACAACAAAATATGCTTCAACACACGAACTCATATAAAGAATCTTGCAAACCAAATTCAAAATATTTTTCTTAAAGTTATAAGGAAACAAAATTGATCTGTGTGAATTTCGATATGACCCTTACCTCATATAATTCAATACCTCCTGAACCTATACCAGTTAAAATGTATCTCTGGAAAGTTTCATTAAAAAAAAAATGCATTTTCAGAAAGTTATTAAGAAAGAAAGTCGGGACACACATCTGTAGTTATGCCTAGGTAGGTTATAAAAAGACCCTAGATTATTTATAATGCGAAACGTTGTTCGCTATAGGAATATCTCAGAGTCTTTAAGGGCGGCGAGCTGGCAGAAACGTTAGCACACCGGGCAAAATGCTTTGCAGTATTTCGTCTGCCGCTACGTTCTGAGTTCAAATTCCGTCGAGGTCAACTTTGCCTGTCATCCTTTCGGGGTCGATTAAATAAGTACCAGTTACGCACTGGGGTCGATATAATCGACTTCATCCGTTTGTCTGTCCTTGTTTGTCCCCTCTATGTTTAGCCCCTTGTGGGTAGTAAAGAAAGATATCTCAGAGTCTTCCCTTTAAAGACTGTGGGTTAAAAAAGAACAAAACCAGCCTGCTCCGAATGATGACGGTCCGCTGACCGTCGCTGAGAACAAACTGTATTTTTAACAACAAAGTCTTTAAATAGGAGCTTCTCTGAGACAAATTCCTACAGCTAGTATCGTTTTATGTTTGGACATACACTGTATATAAATGATAGATATTATACATAAATTGTGTACACTATATAAATGATATAAATTGTTATTTTAATCTAATGCTGTCTCCTAGAGCATATATCGATCTAACTTTTCCTATGTTACAGACGTGTAGTCACCACGGAATATTTCATGAGAAGTTGTGAGATCTATTATTATTCGTGGTAACTGTTTTAGTTGAGAGTTAACAACTGCTGTCTTTGTAAAACTTAAAAATACGAATGTAATTACAATTTAATTAATATGTGTTGTGTATAGGCGGTAATTAGATTTAAATCATGGTAATACATCGTAATCAAATTTCTCTGGTTTGTCTATTCTGTGTAATTGAGTAATTAATACCGAGAAATTTGGGATTTACCACAGAAGCAGTCTTTTTCATATTTTTCCGGTGACATATTTTAAAAAAAATGATCTAGAATTAGTTCTCAGAATCACATGATAATAAATTATACTTCCCTGCGAAAAGCCGGGATGGTCATGTCAAGAAAATCTTTGGTCATAGGTCTGCTCAATGAGGGCCGACTTGGAGTTAATTAACAACACCCACAATGATAAAACTATAAAAGTAAAACAGGGAACCTCAACGCAGTCATTGTTTACTGGAAATAGCAGCCAAATCTCCCTCAATCATACACTACTGTCTTAAAAACAAAAAGACACGTTCGAAGATATGGTTCGTGGGTTCACTGTGCATAGGTCAGGTCGCTCTTGAACGTTACTGGTAACATGTAACCCAGCACAACCTGTCGCATGGTCGGGTCGTCGGGGACTAAACTGGTAACCCCATCAAGCTTGCTTGGTGAGGAGGGTGATTGTTGGACACCCTGCAGGACGAAGAATAAGACCCATCAAAGGGCAGAAGACCTACTGTGTAGTCAATGGCCAATTCAACAAGAACCTTGTCGTGGTGAAGTGCCTATGTGATCCATTGACCCGGAGAGATATGCTTGGAGGGAGAGAATTTTCCAGGCAGGTCTTACCAGGCCAGACAGGTCGAAGGGTAGGAGACAGACAAAACCTTAACGACAATAAATCGAAGCGTCAGCTGCAGGTCGCGGATTTAGTTATCGGCAGGGGACCCAACAGGTCAGATTCCTGGCTTTGAACCAGCAGGATGTCATGCAGAGGATCTTGAATACAAGGCAATGGATGAGACCCTAATATTCCTAGATAAATGGAAACTGCGGGACCACATGGAGCAGCGATCTGTGACTCGTATAGTATGCGCAACCGAAACCCCTACTGGGGCGTCCTATGGGACGACCTAGATGAGACACTACGCATTAGAAGAAAGACGAGACGATCAAGGCTGGTATATCTTTCGTTATAAGTCTGTTCAATTTGGACAGGCCTGGGACTCAGCGACAATAAACTACATACACGTGTACTCTTTACTCTTTTACTTGCTTCAGTCATTTGACTGCGGCCATGCTGGAGCACCGCCTTTAATCGAGCAACTCGACCCCGGGACTTATTCTTTTGTAAGCCCAGTACTTATTCTATCGGTCTCTTTTGCCGAAGCGCTAAGTAACGGGGACATAAACACATCAGCATCGGTTGTCAAGCAATGCTAGGGGGACAAACACAGACACACAAACACACACGCGCATATATATATATATATATATATATATATATATATATACAATGGGCTTCTTTCAGTTTCCGTCTACCAAATCCACTCACAAGGCTTTGGTCGGCCCAAGGCTATAGTAGAAGACACTTGCCCAAAGTGCCAGGCAGTGGGACTGAACCCGGAACCATGTGGTTGGGATGCAAGCTACTTACCACAACTTTTCTGAACCAAGGAATCCATTACAATATAAAAGTCTATTTTGTTTTTCTAAAAATATTCCAACCTTTCTCAACCCGTAACTTTTTTTTTAAATATTTTCTGGAAAAGGTGAATTATCTTCTGAATTATCTTCCAAGTTGAAGAAATTTTAGAATTTCCCCCGAAACTTGGAATTTTCAGCAGGTGCAGTCAAACAGAGAAGATCCCCAATTCCTTCGTTTTCCTCCAAGAAGTCAACTCTCCTTTTCAATATTTTCAATGATTTCTTCCTCTCGCTCGTACCTCTATTGTCTCTACTCACAAATATCCAAACGGAGATTCTTCGTCATCCCACCGCAACGCTACGAAGGCAATCGTTTTATATATCTCTCTCTATATAAAGCTGAAGTTGTCTGTATGGCCGGTTTGGTAGACTTCAACTAACACCATCTCCTCCGAGACCCTGCGGCACAAGTTGACCAAAATTGAGAGTATGATAGAAGAAGGCTTGCTCTTCCTTCCGTAGAAGAAAAAATTCAAATCGGACCATGTTAACAAGCTGAAGTTGTCTGTGTATGGCAGGTTTGGTTGACTTCAACTAACACTATCTCCTCCGAGACCCTGCGGCGCAAGTTGACCAAATTTGAGAGTATGGTAGAAGAAGGCTTGCTCTTCCTTCCGTAGAAGAAAAAATTCAAATCGGACCATGTTAACACAAAAAATTATTTACATCAAAAAGGTGCTTTTTTTCTATGAAAATCCCTATTTCTTTACGATTTTTTTACTGCTGTGTCGCCACTTTTTGGTGTATTTCAACCAGAAAAATGTTCACTTAAAGAGAATAACAAGCTACAAAATGCCAAATTTTCACTTTTCAAAAATTCCAATTCTAAAGGATCGAAACAAACCCGAGCAACGCCGGGCGATACTGCTAGTTATTATATATAATCACAAACCACTTCAAATATGTTTGAGGCATTTCGAACCCATAAGAAAGCCACGGAGTAGAGAAATTTTCTCCCTACGCAAAAGTTTTTCCATCGCAAAATACAGCGACTGGCTTTCTTACGGGTCCAAGCATATTTGAACTGGTAACAAGTTTGTAATTATGGACATCACTCATTTACTAAGCAGTGTCATCGCGTACAATATAATAATATAAATATTTGCTTCTCAACGATATAGTTCCGGGTTCAGAACTACTGCGTAGAAGGCACCGTGGGAGAATATTTACTGCAACAGGTTCGGGCCGACCAAAGAAGCCTCATGAGTGTATTTAGTAGAGGGAAACTGAAAGTATATATATATATATTATATATATATATATATATATATATATAGTGAATAGACTTCACTGAAATTTAGATATATACATTGCGAGTCGAGAAAAATATCGTCAGCTGACGAAGGACAATCATCCTGAAACACGTGTCCCTAGATGCAGCCCCGGGCGGCTGGGGGGGGGGTTGTTGTCTCCCCTTCGTAAATGTATATAAGGACACAGGAAAAATGTGTCAAAGCCATCAGGAAGCGTCGATGCTTCCTAGGGCTAAACAGCGGTGGTGTAACCCCCTACTGTCACGTTCACGTTAGATTGACAGTATACAACCATTCTATATATATATATATATATATATATATATATATAAATAAGAATAAGATCGTTAATTTAAAAATAAAATAACGATTTTATCAAGTGGTCAGCATGGAAAAAATAATCTTCAAAGGTAATAATTATTTTAAATTATAAATAATAATAATAAATTAGGGTATCTACGAGATACCACCATGCTGAAAATAGCAGCCATGATCTGACTCTAAAACCACTTTAATTGTCCATATAGCAACACGGAGAGAAAATAAAGAGAGACAAGATGAAACTACAGCAATTTTTTACTAGTTTCATCTTGTCTCTTTGTCTTTTCTCCGTGTTGATATTTGGACAATTAAGGTGGTTTTAGAGTCAGATCATGGCTGCTATTTTCAGCATGGTGGTATCTCGTAGATACCCTAATTTATTATTATTATTTCCTGAAGAAATCAAGTGGTGGTGTGTAGTTGAAGATAAGGTGTCTCCGCCGACTGATTTATTTCGTAAAAAATAAAAAAAAAACAGAAATGCAAATTTGGAAATGACCTTTAGGAGAAGCAGTCGAAGAGGTCAACAGACTTAGTGGCGGGACAGATATTAGGAAAAACGAAGACGTGGGAGCTTGAGTAAGCAGCGCCGATTCTTTGCTGGAATTCAATGCGATCTTGTGTCCAAATGACCGTTTCTGCTTAAATAGAAACCTCATTAATTCTGTCTTGGGGGAAAGAAAGAGAGAGAGAGAGAGACAGACAGACAGAAGCCTTCGGTTTATTTTTTATGCTGTTTTCTTTTTGTTTGTTTGTTTGAAAGAATAAATTCAAACCAGATGATTTTTGCTTTATTTCGAATATTAATATATTTACGTATGTCACGTTTTGCTATTTGTCTGTATGTATACATTTGTGTATGAATTTCTCTGAACCAAAGAATCTATTACATTCGCTGGAGTGGCTGTGTAGTAAGTAGCTTGCTTACCAACCACATGGTTCCGGGTTCATTCCCACTGCGTAGTACCTTGGGCAAAGTGTCTTCTACTATAGTTTCGGGCCGACCAAAGCCTTGTGAGTGGATTTGGTAGACGGAAACTGAAAGAAGCTCATCGTATATATGTATAATATATATGTGTGTGTATATGTTTGTGTGTCTGTCCCCCAACATCGCTTGACAACCGATGGTGGTGTGTTTATGTCCCCGTAACTTAGCGGTTCGGCAAAAGAGACCGATAGAGTAAGTAATAGGCTTACAAAGAATAAGTCCTGGAGTCGATTTGCTCGACTAAAGACAGTGCTCCAGCATGGCCACAGTCAAATGACTGTGAAAAGAGAGATCTTTTACTTGTTTCAGTCATTAGACTGCGGCCTTGAAGAAGTCTAGTCGAACGAATCGACTCCAGTACTTATTTTTGTATGTCTTTTGACGAACCGCTAAGTTACGGGGACGTAAACACAACAACACCGAATATAAAAACGACGGTGGGGGACAAACACAGACACACACATATATATAATTATATGTGCGTGTGTATATACAACAGGCTTCTTTCAGTTTCCGTCTACCAAATCAACTCACAAGGCCTTGGTCGACCCGAGGCTGTAGTAGAAGACACTTGTCGAAAGCACCAAGCAGCGGGACTGAACCCGGAACCGTATTGCTAGGAAGAAAGCTTCTTACCACACAGCCATGCCTATATCTACATACACACGTGACACTCCGTCGGTTGCGACGAGGAGGGTTTCACTTGATCTGAATCAATGGAACAGCTTGCTCGTGAAATTAACGTGTAAGTGGCTGAGCACTCCACAGACATGTGTACCCTTAATGTAGATCTTGGGGGAGATTCAGCGTGACACAGAGTATGACAAGGCTGGCCCTTTTGAAATACAGGTACAACAGAAACAAGAAGGAGCGAGAGAAAGTTGTGGTTAAAGAATACAGTAGGGCTTGTCACAAACCCCTGCTGGAGCCTCGTGGAGCTTTAGGTGTTTTCACTCAATAAACACTCACAACGCTCGGTCTGGAAATCGAAACCACGATCCTACGACCGTGAGTCCGCTGCCCTAACCACTGGGCCATTGCGACACCACGGCTACATACATATATTATGTATCAGTGTATAAATCTTTTGTTTTAGTAGTTTCAGGCAATGGACTGTGGCCATGCTGGAGCACCACATTATTTTAATATAATTATTACCTTTTTCCATACCCCTGTTTTGAAGTTTTATGGTTGGAAGTTAGTCCATAATTGATTTTCCTTGTGTGTGTGTGTGTGTGTGTGTGTGTTTGAGTTTCGTTTTGTAGTACAAGAATCTAGTTATATGGCAATATTCTTTGTAGACATTACTACAGTACTACTGAAACAGTTCCTTCCTCTCATTAGAGAATTCAATTAATCTCATTATTAGTTCTAGTCTACGAATACACGTTTCCTTTGTAAAACAACAAAAGTAGGTTGGCAGGTTTTTTATTCTTTTATGCTCGCTTTTACATTCACAGCACGTCTCGCTTCGTTCCAACAATATAATTTATTAGAAATTCGTTCATATATATATATATATATATATATATATATATAATATATATATATAATGAAAATTTTAGTCGTTTAATTAAGTGTTTTGTGCGACATTAAACGAAAGCAGACGTTTGTAGATCCGATTCCTTGGTAAAATATCTGACCCCGTTTTCATAAGACTTCTGTTTGAGCCCTAAAACTCAGAGGACCGAAACTTAAACCGGTTCCCATCGCGTATAAATGACTGAAATTACCATATTCCCATTCTACGTAGAACGAATGGAAACAAAAAAGAGGAAAAAAGAAGAAAAGAATGTTTCCAAGAAATATCGAAAATATCATATAGGCCATATTGTAAATGTTCAAATTGGCAGACATTTTTGTTTTTCATTGTTCATTTGCAACTGCAGTCAGCGCGATTACTTCATATATCGCCATCATCTGCTCTTTTCAAATTTGTGCTATTATCATTGCTAATGTTATCATCACAGCTGATGTCATCAGCATTGCCAGTGTTATCACAATAACTGATCTGATATCATCTTTGCCGATGTTATCATTGCTGATTTCGTCATTAATGCTGATGTTATCACAAATGCAGGATGAGGTCGTGTTTTTCTTCCTAATAGGGGATCCCAGCACTTTTATTTTTAACGATTTTGCCCCATAAAAGGCGTGAGAGTACTGTAAGGTAAGGCTCTACAAACAAAGAAAAGAAGGGGGTCAATAAATTCAAAAGATGTTGATTGATAGAAAGCATAAAGGATTTGAGAATCATAGACCAGAGGAAAACAAGACCATGCTTGCGGTGGAATTTGAACTCAGAATGTAAAACTGGAAGAAATTCTACTAAGCATTTTTGTCCGGCAAACAAACGATTCTTATTTCTTTACTACCCACAAGGGGCTACGCACAGAGGGGACAAACGGCTACACACAGAGGGGACAAACAAGGACAGACAAACGGATTAAGTCGATTATATCGACCCCAGTGCGTAACTGGTACTTATTTAATCGACCCCGAAAGGATGAATGGCAAAGTCGACCTCTGCGGAATTTGAACTCAGAACGTAAAGACAGACGAAATACCTATTTCTTTACTACCCACAAGGGGCTAAACACAGAAAGGACAAACAAGGACAGACAAACGAATTAAGTCGATTATATCGACCCCAGTGCGTAACTGGTACTTATTTAATCGACCCCGAAAGGATGAAAGGCAAAGTCGACCTCGGTGGAATTTGAACTCAGAACGTAACAGCAGACGAAACACCGCTAAGCATTTCGCCCGGCGTGCTAACCTTTCTGCCAGCTCGCTGCCTTAATAATAATAATAAGAAAAGGTTCTGAATAAAACCTGACAGTTCGATTTTCATATTAAAACGTTGGCCTGCTTTTAATACAGACACCAGTTCGCGTGAGCACGAGAATCTCGACAAGTCACGTAATACTACAGTTCGTAATTAACATAACACTATAAAACAATTAGCTAATGTCTAATACTTGAGGGAAACAACCTCGAAATTTCAATTAAAGTGAATTAAAAATAGAATTCGGGTAATGCACAGGGGAAGGTGTCTGATCTTGGTCAAATTAAAAATTCATTAAAATTTCTTTGTTCGCAATATTAGTAGAGACTTCGACATTTAAAGTAATTCTATGCAATAATGATAATAGTAATTAAAATAAATGCTGAACTAAATTTATAAATAGGCGCAGGTGTGGCTGTCAGGTAAGAAGCTTACTTCCCAACCTCATAGTTCCGGGTTCAGTTCCACTGCATGACACACCTTGGGCAAGTGTCTCTTGCTATAGCCTTTGGCTTACCAAAGTCTTGTGAGTGGATTTGATAGATGGAAACTGAAAGAAGCCCATCATATATATATGTGTGTGTGTCAACATCGCTTGACAACCGATGGTGGTGTGTATACGTCCCCGTAACTTAGCGGATCGGCAAAAGAACCGATTGAATAAGTACTAGGCTTACAAAGCAAAGTCCTGGGGTCGATTTGCTCGACTAAAGCCCTTTCCCCATTTTACGAAGGCTTTTGTTCCTTCCTCATCCGTCTGAGCCATATATATGTATATATACATGCATATATGTGGGTACAGGACATAAAAAAAAAAACGTGAACAAAATGAGAAACGAAAACATGGAAAACGAACTTTTCTTTCGAACAACGAAAGAGACAAATAGAGAAATGAAACAGGCAACTTAAAGAACAATCCCTTCATCAGTTGTCCCCTGTTTTATCTATTCCACATTTCGAGGAGTAGATAAAACAGGGGACAACTGATTAAAGGACTGTTCTTTATGTTGCTTGTCTCGTTTCTCTTTATTTATATTATGTGATCGAACCCACGCATCCATTTCCAAGTTTTATCTATCTATCTATCTATCTATCTATCTATCTATCTATCTATCTATCTATCTATCTATCTATCTATCTATCTATCTATCTATCTATCTATCTATCTATCTATCTATCTATCGATGTTGATTCGCTAGCCTCTGCATGCATTTTTTTCTCTCCTTGTTTCTCTCCGTGTTTCTTTTCTGTGTATCTTTCTGTTGAAGAGCGTAGGCTCGAAACGTAAAAGACTTGTTTTATTTCTATTCCTGAGCGCCATACTAATACAATTGTTTGTTTGTATTCCACCTGCCTTCGTCTTTTGTTTATTTTCATAAAGCTTCCCGTTATATATATATATATATATATATATATATATATATATATATATATATATATACAGTCAGTTGAAGGCTGACAGGCCGAGACTTCGAAGTTACAGTCATCACTATTATTGTAAAAACATATGTACTCGACAAAAATTATTGAGTAATCCTTCAGCTTTATGTAAAAGTGTTTCTACTGTAACTCGACATAAAAACTAACAATATTACATACACACATGTATGTATGTATGTATGTATGTATGTATGTATGTATGTATGTATGTATGTATGTATGTATGTACGTACGTACGTGTGTGTGTGTGTGTGTGTGTTCCTAGTCCATATAATCCAATGTTAGCAGGCAGACACAGTTTTGTGGTCGATATAGCATTCGCTGATAAACGAGATAGCAGCAATCAATAAAAGGTGAAATGAGGTGAAATAACATAGATAAATTATGACAGCGTGCAGAAACAGATGATTGCATGCACTAATAAAATGTGCAAGTCTGTGCAGAGTTGTATGCATGTTCAATGATCTCTAGAGAAGAAAAGAAAGCTATCGGATGTTGAGATAAAATATGTAGATGCGTGTACAATATGGCCGATAAACATCCCGTATTGTACACGGCCATTCGTGTGGCACTGGTGAAGTTAGGCTGATGATAAAGGTGTCTTCACATAGCTAATGT
>NW_021833290.1:0-15000 GCF_006345805.1 Octopus sinensis
CTCATTATCATGATGGTATCTGTCCTTCAAGCCAAATTCACATGTTTTCTGTATATATTTTGTGATAGATGAAAAAGACAGCATGAGATGGAAGTAGTAGGAAACAGATACAATGCTATTAATAAGAGCTTTTTCAAAATCCCTCATAAAATCTTCAGGGCTCAGTCTTTGGAGTAATTCATTTAGCTTATAAAAAAGGCGGCTGTAAGTTTATTTTTGGGTGGGG
The DNA here is from genome assembly GCF_006345805.1 of Octopus sinensis. Taxonomy (NCBI): domain Eukaryota; kingdom Metazoa; phylum Mollusca; class Cephalopoda; order Octopoda; family Octopodidae; genus Octopus; species Octopus sinensis. The sequence continues at coordinate 227 of NW_021833290.1, forward strand.
GTAATGAAAACAACTGCGGGACACTGAATAACCCCACCTGAATATGATGCATGGATTTTGAAGCACATGAACAATGAGGATCTTCACCAATGTGCTGAATTATGGTATGATCTTCATCATGTATCCTAATGTGCACTCGAGCGTTACAGGACATAATTTCGAATTTCCTGTAAGTCTTAGATTCATCAGCGTTTTGTTTCTGTGCTTCATAATATGTAATTCATGTCATCCACAAGTCTCTTCCTTCTGCGGATACTGTCAAAAACGTGAGGTATGGTGTAAGTATATTTCCTTTATAAGTAACTTTTATATCCTTGTATGTTTGATAAATAATTTAACGAAGTATTTACACGAACGCACGAGGCTTCCTGTTATACGAGGTTACACGGCTCACAGCGAACTGCTGATAACTCGACAGTTCTTTATTCATAGCAAATGTTGTGACAATTCACTTTTAATCATATGGGAGTTGTCGGAATCCTTCCACAACAGTAACGAATGAGGCAAGGATGGATCACGGATAAACCTGTAAACTCTTTAAATTAAACATCCGAATGGATAACTGAAAAGGTACTTTCAGTTAACTGAATTACTCTGTAAATAAATCAATCGAATAGGTGACTGAAATGATATTTTCAGTTTACCGAATTACCTTGTATATCATCATCATCATCAGCAGCAGCAGCAGAAGCAGCAACAACAATAACAATAATCAGTAGAGCACTTAAAATGTGCAAACCTCCGCCGAGACAATACCAACATCCTCTCAACGATGAGCCAGAGATGATTTTTAGAATGAGAATATCTGAAATAAACTCGACTGCTCTCACAAACGAGAATACTAAAAGTGAACTCGACCGCTCTCAAAAATTAGATGGAGTAAGCAAATTAATGCTGAAAACGGCAGAATCCGCATACTTCACCTCGATGAATGACTCTCACCTCTCTGACTCGTAAATAATTTATGGCACCAATTTATGAAAAGAAATGAGGTTCCAGAAATATATAACGCGTAACGTTATTAGACCTTCGATCCAGCGCCGGCGCAACACTCAGCTAATCACAACACAGGGTTCAATAAATGTCCAATGACTTTTATGATAGTTATTTTAACCAATCTCAACAGAGTAGCGTGGTGAGCTTTCAGAAACTAACTTAATGTTTCCAAATATACAATAATAGAAATTGGTCGCTACACATCTATCACGTCCATAAGTTCAGAATATTGCTATTGGTTAGAATTTTACTATTCGTCTAGGCATTATAGCGGAATATGCAAGGGAACAGCACTTCCCTTCTTGGAGCCCATAGCCAAGATGTGGATGTAACTAATCTAGAATTTGATTCTTCGATAAACCTTGTGCTAACCATTACGGTTTATAATCTACTAGTTCCATTTATATGTTGTGTTTGTATAGGATTCAACATCTTCGTGCAGTCACGTATTAAAGCTTGCTTGTCAGCCTGGACGTATTACAAATTGTCTGTTGTATGTCATATTTTCACAAGATTGTAAGTACTGCAACTACGTGTGACAAGCACCCAATATAGGTTAAGTGTTGTATATTGAGGCAAGGCACAGATGTGTAGATGTCTGTAGGTGTGTTTTTGAACATTGTGATCCTGCAGAGTTAGATTCATAATGAGATTGTTCGCCATAGTGCTTGTAGTATATTGGGGGCTCATCGTTGTAGAACCTATGGAATTTGTGGGCAACGGTATGGAGGAGGGGCCATATCAGGACCGAAAGGCAGAGAGAAACAGATCAAGGAGAAGTAAGTTATGGTGTGAAAAATAATGAAGAATGATTATGTTTGTGGTTCACAATGAAGAGAGAAAATATGTTAAACGAAACAGCGGAGATGAAAAACAATTATAAAAATGTTGAACGTCTTTGCTGGCTTAATTCTCCACGCGCAGGGAAGCAACATGTGATATGAGAGAGAGAGAAGCATGGACTGATGAGGAAAGTGTATGGGAGAGGCAAAGCTATAAGAGAGAGGAGAGAGAGAGAGAGAAGTAGCAAAAGAGATAGAGAGTGAGTGAAGGAGAAATGTCATGGAGACAGATTTGTTTTCTTCACTGAAAGGAGAATAGAGAAAATATGTGTTCACAGATAATAACGAAGTGAGGAAATATATATTTTAAAACTTTTTCCTTTATTTCAGTCATGAGACTGCAGCCATGCTGGAGGAGGTGGAGGGCCCCTGGAATAATTTTTAGTCGAACGAATTGACCCTAGTACTTTTCTCTCAGTATGGTGGAAATTGCCCAAAGTGCCATGTCACACGATGAGACCAAGAAAAAAATCGGAATTATGTGGTTGGGAAGCAAACCTAATATTGATGGTCTCAGACGAAATATGGGGAAAATGGGCTATGAAAATGAATAGCATTATATACAGATTAATTACACAACGAAAAGGAAATAATTACACTGAATGGTTCTTATGTTGAACATGTCAAAGAGAGCTGTGTAGTATCCGTCGCACTAGGCACACAGGTTAGAAAAGACAGGTCACGCTAGCATGTATAGCATTTGAGAGATTTAAGAAACAGGATCTGGAGCTTGTAGGACATCAGCCAGGGTTGCATTGATAGGTTGCACATTTTTGTTTCTCTAATCAGGGTCTAGAAACACATAAGTAAGAGGTTATTAAGATGTGTTTAAAACTAAAAAGATATTATAGTGAGACTGGCGTAATTTGTATAAGAAACGTTATTTACATGACATAAACCAGAACTGAAGTAGTCAGATGGAAGAGAGTGAAATGGTGCGACCATCTAATTAGGAGGAAACTAAAAGATAATTCCTTAGTTCAGTCGATGTACCAAGACATCTAAAACCACAGGCCATATAATAAGTGGTAGAAATGACAGAGCTGTTACGATAAACGGCTACATATCTTTTAACAGCAACAAGCAGAGTATAAAAGAAGGGCGGAGCGGTGTTCCGGCTGGCAAGAGAGCGACCAATGATCCGGAAAACAGAAGAGGCTAAAAAGCACACACATACATACATACACACACACGCATGCATACACACACATACACACACACACACACACACACACACACACAGAAATAGACACTTGGACTATTGGTCCGATGCGTCCTGTCCACGAGAAAATCACTTCCAGTGCAGTCATCTGAGAAGAAATACCAGCAACAACCAAGGGTTAAACTTGCAACAGAGTGGCATCTCTTTTAGTGGGATGTCTTCTATCCCCGGGTGTTGGAATATGTTGGATACCGAGAGAGACTGCGGCCTAATGGGCCTGAATATCATGTAGAGAATATAACTAAGAAACTACTTCAATGAAGACATTGAGGCGTGCGCAGTCTCGTGTTAGTGTAACATTGATGGAGTGAAAGTAGATATGAACGTGAAGAAGACGAATCTACGTCCGGTGCTTTGATTGGAATGTAGCTGTTTGTGAAATGTTGATTACTTGAACAATGACAGTTGAATGACCTGATAATACTAATTAGCTAAATGATCGTAAATCTAATCAACATGATACATTTTGCAAGTTTTAACATTTTAGTGGAATGTTTAAAATAACAATTGGAATCAATGCCTCTTCCGGTAGTACTTGATCTTAGTCTGCGGGATTACAGTATTTCATCTAGAAAACGAACGGTAGCAACAGATCAGATTTAATCCTTTATTTAACAATTCTAAAGCTTACATTGATAACATTAAATTGGCAAGAAGATAGAATTTCAATATAATTTCAAATCATGCAATATTTTCTGTTTCAAGCCATAGTGAGGCCCTGAAACTTGTTTAAATTACATCATGGTGGATTATACAGTCTCATGCATGCATAGTGTTGTATTGAAAGGTACAATTATAGTGTCGTTACAAGGAAAGAATATTTTATATTATATATGGAGAAAATATTATTTTATATCATATATTAAGAAAATATTATTTCATATTATATATGGAGAAAATTTTATTTTGTATTATATATGCAGAAAATATCGTTTTATAGCATAAAATATCAGCAAAGACGATTCTTGGAGGCTCTTTTTCGATTTTCACTCAAAAGTTTGTTTCTGCTGTTCTATCCTCTGTTCCATTACCAGTACTTGAACCTGGAAACATAATGAAAAAACATAAAATATAAAAGTTTAAGCACATTAATTACCGGATAGTATTAATTTGTATATATATATATGTTTATTTCTTACTATTCGAACTGTTAGAGCTGTTTTCGCTATGTATCCAGTACAACCCTTACACAAGTAAATAATATTTCCCTAAACAATAGATCAACGTATTTCAGTTTGTGACTTATTCACGAATATACCATGAATGACGATGCCTTTCATGTTACTTCAGCCAATTGGCAAGCGCTGATGGAAGGACGGTTCTGCTTTGAGACAAATACACTGTCAACACAAATGTCACATCCTGTTTACATGTAGTCACACTTTCTTAAAATCTATCCGTACATCTTGAAAATGGCCAGCGTGTATATTTCACAGAAGACAATGCTCGAAACGTAGAACTGAATCCATGAGAAACTACTTTGACAGCGTTCTTCAAATTATGCCGATGTGATCTGTTTGCTCGAACACTGATGAACGTAGAGATCCCCGTGTACTCTACCTGGGCACACAATATATATATGCACACATATATTTATTCATTTATATATTTTTTTAAATAATAAATAACATGACCATCCCGAAATATGGATGTGTATATGTATATATATTTTTACATTTTCCCGAGCAATATATAATTTGTTACGGGATTTGACTAGTGAAAATGCTATTGTCTGTTTCGCGGCCTCTATTGTTGCATTTCCTCAATATTGACCACTACTTAGACATACTGACCGGATGCGCATAAACCTCTTTTATGCTGGAAATAGATAGACATTATATTGATTTGGCAGTGGTAAAATGAAATGAATGGAAACGAAGAGAAAAAAAATTATATCATTGTTCGGCAATGGGATGTGATTTATTCCTCTTTTATATCTCTTAGAGATGAGTTAAAGCGTATAAGCTGTGTGTGTATCTATCGATCCTAATTCAAAAATTAATATGATCACGTCGAACAAAATGAATTTTCGCTGAGGAAAATTATTTGCAGCATTGAATAATTTTCCTGAGTGAATTAAAGAAAGTACTGGAATTGTGTGAATTATTCTGCCCAGTAGAGTCTGCATCTTCTACTTCTATACAAAATTAGAAGAAAACATTTTTGCCCTCGGTTAGACAAACAGTTCCGTAGGGACAAGAAACGGAAAAGCGCAAAATAAAATGCTGATTTATTGAAATTATCCAAGCTTCGAGAAAATGTAAATGAATAGTTGTATGTATGAGAGAGAGGGAGGGAGTCTGTGCGCTTGTGCACGCGTGGGTGTCCTAAGGTATCATCCGTTGTGGTTGATGATGACGACAACGACGAAGAGGATGGTATGGTGATTGATGAAGCTAATTATGACGGTAATGGTGTTAGAAAAATGAAGAAACACGATACTTACTTTCATCAAGCAAATTCATGTTGAGCAATGCCTGGAATTTGTTCAAAACTTGGGAGATATTGCGCCGCAGTTGACTTTGAACACTTAAAGAGATTAATTGTTTTGTTTCAATTATTTCTATATTCAAATATAGCTTAGGATTGGATCATCATAGGTAAAATAACCGCATTCAGTATGGTTGAGAACAGAATTAGTGAAGAAGGCTAGAACTACAAGCGGGTGACTAAAAGTTAGTGTTAAGAACATATTCGTCCAGTACCGTGGCTTGCCCTCTTTAGCATGTAAGAAATCCACATGGTGGTCTTCCCTCCGTGTATAAGTTTTTATATACATTTTATATATATATAATTACCTGGTTGGTTTTAAAATGTGTGTTAGCCACCTTAATTATTTTATAATCTTCACATTGCCATTTTGTGAAATCAATCACTCATTTTTATGTCATTCTCAATGATATTGACAGGCGGGAGTTAACCTCCACCAGCCGTAATGGAGTGAGCATTGCTGATGAGTATTAACTTCTTATAAGAAATTACCATGCTAATCTAATCCATCTGGCTTACCGTGGGGAATGTTCTCCCCCCCCCTGCCAATGCACTATGTGTTTTTTTTTATGGCTAAGGTGTCTATGACTATAATTTAACACAATCACTGGTAAAAGTTTGCAAGACTCAACGAAATGTTTTAGGAAAATAAAAATAAGAAATACGTTGAAATATTACTAGTGAGTGTGTGGAATTATAAGGCACAAAAAGAAAATGGCTCTCCCCAGACAGAACAGAATATGCTTCAACACACGAACTCATATAAAGAATCTTGCAAACCAAATCCCAAAACGAAATAGTCTATGACTAATATTTCTAATAATGTTGGTGCTCACCGCACTCTTGTCACCTTTAGTGATTGTGAATTATTTCCCTGTTGGTCTTAAAATGCTGATAGCCGCCTTGATTTATATATACACGCTCATATATATATATATATATAATATATATATATATATATATATATATATATATATATATATATATATATATATATATATATATATATACATACATATATATATTATAAATACTTTCGTATATGTAAGTATATCGTAAGTTGTATATGTATATATTGTATTTATTTGCTTTTCTGAGTATATTCCACTGATGAAGGCAGAGCATTTCTTATGCAGAGTCAGAAATCCGGGATCTGGAATTATCCAGAAATGTTTGCTATTCTATTTTGTCTCTTCGTCTTCTCTCCTGGTGCTATATGAACATTTAATGTGGCTCTAGAGTCAAGTTTTGACTGCTATTACCCTACATTATAATTTTAAATAAGTGTTACCTTTGATGGTTTTTATTCCCATGCTGGCCACCTGATAAAATCGATATTTAAATATTGATCTTATCCTTCTGTGTGTATATATATATATATAATATATATATATATATATATATATTTCAACAATTGAGGGTAAAATTAATTAATTAATTAATCAATTTCACCAAGTATTCAGTATGCAAAGGGACCATTTAAGGCAAATTCAAATTATTACATTATATAAAAGGGCTTAGTAAAATAAATTACTTTGCCGCATACTGAACTCGTTAGAAATAGCAGCTAAAAAAACTATTTCTAACACTTAAAGAAAACCTCTCTCATATAGTGTTTGCTCAATTCAACTCAAGAAAGTATGAGGGTAGAGACATTAAAAAATCAAATGCAAAGGTTATTTGAGTACGTACGTTTCAAGATTAGCCAAAATCGACCCTTCTCTCATCAGCTCAGAATGCCCTTGTTTGAGTTTGAAAACACTGAAAATGGGAGCATACCCTTTCGGCTTGTTATCGCTTCTGAAGATCTGCTCCAAACTAACAGTGCTAACTAACTCAAATATGCAAGAGAAAAATTTCTGTTCTCCCCTTTCCACCAGCGTGGGTTAAAATCAGCAAACACTATGCTTTTTTCGGTAAAATCCGAGACAATTAAGTAGAGAGAGATGAATTATAATTTCAACAATTGAGGGTAAAATTAATTAATTAATCAATTTCACCAAGTATTCAGTATGCAAAGGGACCATTTAAGGCAAATTCAAATTATTACATTATATAAAAGGGCTTAGTAAAATAAATTACTTTGCCGCATACTGAACTCGTTAGAAATAGCAGCTAAAAAAACTATTTCTAACACTTAAAGAAAACCCCTCTCATATAGTGTTTGCTCAATTCAACTCAAGAAAGTATGAGGGTAGAGACATTAAAAAATCAAATGCAAAGGTTATTTGAGCACGTACGTTTCAAGATTAGCCAAAATCGACCCTTCTCTCATCAGCTCAGAATGCCCTTGTTTGAGTTTGAAAACACTGAAAATGGGAGCATACCCTTTCGGCTTGTTATCGCTTCTGAAGATCTGCTCCAAACTAACAGTGCTAACTAACTCAAATATGCAAGAGAAAAATTTCTGTTCTCCCCTTTCCACCAGCGTGGGTTAAAATCAGCAAACACTATGCTTTTTTCGGTAAAATCCGAGACAATTAAGTAGAGAGAGATGAATTATAATTTCAACAATTGAGGGTAAAATTAATTAATTAATTAATCAATTTCACCAAGTATTCAGTATGCAAAGGGACCATTTAAGGCAAATTCAAATTATTACATTATATAAAAGGGCTTAGTAAAATAAATTACTTTGCCGCATACTGAACTCGTTAGAAATAGCAGCTAAAAAAACTATTTCTAACACTTAAAAAAACCTCTCTCATATAGTGTTTGCTCAATTCAACTCAAGAAAGTATGAGGGTAGAGACATTAAAAAATCAAATGCAAAGGTTATTTGAGTACGTACGTTTCAAGATTAGCCAAAATCGACCCTTCTCTCATCAGCTCAGAATGCCCTTGTTTGAGTTTGAAAACACTGAAAATGGGAGCATACCCTTTCGGCTTGTTATCGCTTCTGAAGATCTGCTCCAAACTAACAGTGCTAACTAACTCAATATGCAAGAGAAAAATTTCTGTTCTCCCCTTTCCACCAGCGTGGGTTAAAATCAGCAAACACTATGCTTTTTTCGGTAAAATCCGAGACAATTAAGTAGAGAGATGAATTATAATTTCAACAATTGAGGGTAAAATTAATTAATTAATTAATCAATTTCACCAAGTATTCAGTATGCAAAGGGACCATTTAAGGCAAATTCAAATTATTACATTATATAAAAGGGCTTAGTAAAATAAATTACTTTGCCGCATACTGAACTCGTTAGAAATAGCAGCTAAAAAAACTATTTCTAACACTTAAAGAAAACCTCTCTCATATAGTGTTTGCTCAATTCAACTCAAGAAAGTATGAGGGTAGATTTTGGCTAATCTTGAAACGTACGTACTCAAATAACCTTTGCATTTGATTTTTTAATGTCTCTACCCTCATACTTTCTTGAGTTGAATTGAGCAAACACTATATGAGAGAGGTTTTCTTTAAGTGTTAGAATAGTTTTTTTAGCTGCTATTTCTAACGAGTTCAGTATGCGGCAAAGTAATTTATTTTACTAAGCCCTTTTATATATGTAATAATTTGAATTTGCCTTAAATGGTCCCTTTGCATACTGAATACTTGTGAATTGATTAATTAATTAATTAATTTTACCCTCAATTGTTGAAATTATAATTCATCTCTCTCTACTTAATTGTCTCGGATTTTACCGAAAAAAGCATAGTGTTTGCTGATTTTAACCCACGCTGGTGGAAAGGGGAGAACAGAAATTTTTCTCTTGCATATTTGAGTTAGTTAGCACTGTTAGTTTGGAGCAGATCTTCAGAAGCGATAACAAGCCGAAAGGGTATGCTCCCATTTTCAGTGTTTTCAAACTCAAACAAGGCATTCTGAGCTGATGAGAGAAGGGTCGATTTTGGCTAATCTTGAAACGTACGTACTCAAATAACCTTTGCATTTGATTTTTTAATGTCTCTACCCTCATACTTTCTTGAGTTGAATTGAGCAAACACTATATGAGAGAGGTTTTCTTTAAGTGTTAGAAATAGTTTTTTTAGCTGCTATTTCTAACGAGTTCAGTATGCGGCAAAGTAATTTATTTTACTAAGCCCTTTTATATAATGTAATAATTTGAATTTGCCTTAATGGTCCCTTTGCATACTGAATACTTGGTGAAATTGATTAATTAATTAATTAATTTTACCCTCAATTGTTGAAATTATAATTCACTCTCTCTACTTAATTGTCTCGGATTTTACCGAAAAAAGCATAGTGTTTGCTGATTTTAACCCACGCTGGTGGAAGGGGAGAACAGAAATTTTTCTCTTGCATATTTGAGTTAGTTAGCACTGTTAGTTTGGAGCAGATCTTCAGAAGCGATAACAAGCCGAAAGGGTATGCTCCCATTTTCAGTGTTTTCAAACTCAAACAAGGCATTCTGAGCTGATGAGAGAAGGGTCGATTTTGGCTAATCTTGAAACGTACGTACTCAAATAACCTTTGCATTTGATTTTTTAATGTCTCTACCCTCATACTTTCTTGAGTTGAATTGAGCAAACACTATATGAGAGAGGTTTTCTTTAAGTGTTAGAAATAGTTTTTTTAGCTGCTATTTCTAACGAGTTCAGTATGCGGCAAAGTATTTATTTTACTAAGCCCTTTTATATAATGTAATAATTTGAATTTGCCTTAAATGGTCCCTTTGCATACTGAATACTTGTGAAATTGATTAATTAATTAATTAATTTTACCTCAATTGTTGAAATTATAATTCATCTCTCTCTACTTAATTGTCTCGGATTTTACCGAAAAAAGCATAGTGTTTGCTGATTTTAACCCACGCTGGTGGAAAGGGGAGAACAGAAATTTTTTCTCTGCATATTTGAGTTAGTTAGCACTGTTAGTTTGGAGCAGATCTTCAGAAGCGATAACAAGCCGAAGGGTATGCTCCCATTTTCAGTGTTTTCAAACTCAAACAAGGGCATTCTGAGCTGATGAGAGAAGGGTCGATTTTGGCTAATCTTGAAACGTACGTACTCAAATAACCTTTGCATTTGATTTTTTAATGTCTCTACCCTCATACTTTCTTGAGTTGAATTGAGCAAACACTATATGAGAGAGGTTTTCTTTAAGTGTTAGAAATAGTTTTTTTAGCTGCTATTTCTAACGAGTTCAGTATGCGGCAAAGTAATTTATTTTACTAAGCCTTTTATATAATGTAATAATTTGAATTTGCCTTAAATGGTCCCTTTGCATACTGAATACTTGTGAAATTGATTAATTAATTAATTAATTTTACCCTCAATTGTTGAAATTATAATTCATCTCTCTCTACTTAATTGTCTCGGATTTTACCGAAAAAAGCATAGTGTTTGCTGATTTTAACCCACGCTGGTGGAAAGGGGAGAACAGAAATTTTTCTCTTGCATATTTGAGTTAGTTAGCACTGTTAGTTTGGAGCAGATCTTCAGAAGCGATAACAAGCCGAAAGGGTATGCTCCCATTTTCAGTGTTTTCAAACTCAAACAAGGGCATTCTGAGCTGATGAGAGAAGGGTCGATTTTGGCTAATCTTGAAACGTACGTACTCAAATAACCTTTGCATTTGATTTTTTAATGTCTCTACCCTCATACTTTCTTGAGTTGAATTGAGCAAACACTATATGAGAGAGGTTTTCTTTAAGTGTTAGAAATAGTTTTTTTAGCTGCTATTTCTAACGAGTTCAGTATGCGGCAAAGTAATTTATTTTACTAAGCCCTTTTATATAATATATATATATATATATATATATATATATATATATATATATAATCATATAGGGTAGCAACAAATTTTAGGTTAGATATTGCCGAAGCGGTAGTGGTGCTGCCTCGTGTAAATATCTCTCCCTCCTGGCTTACTTTACTGATGAATCTGTTGGCGTATGTAAGATTAGCTTGATTTAATTTAATCAGGCAGATTTACCATTAAAAATCGATGAAACAATGCATTGTATAAAGTGTAACAGGGTAAATGTTTTTTTTTAATTTTCTCCTGGTTTACGGAATTACTACTATTTTGCGGTTGAAGCCTTGGCTGTTATTTCTAGTGGGTTGAACGGCCTATTATGGACGTTCCTTAATTTGTTATATATATATATATGTTGGTTGGCATCCTTTTTGTCTCGGGAGACAATGGAGTTGCGCATAAAATAGTCCAGTCCGGCTTTTATATTTCATATCCTGATACATTTCCTGCTGTGGCTGTGTAGTCCTATCCTGGACAAACACTCCCTCTGGCAGGTACCGCAAATGTAGCGAAGACTGTTCCTGGCTGGTTGTAATGTCATAGTTTCTTGTTTACGTCTCTTCTTTTCTTTCCATTTCTCCTCTCTCTCCCTGTCACTCCTTTGTATTCCCTCTTTTACGGTACGTCGCCATCCTCCACGGTTGCCGGCAACTGCCTCCCAACCGCTAATATTGATGTTGCAGGCCTTCATGTCCCTTTTGCAAACATCCTTGTAACGTAAGATCGGTCTACCCACAGACCTGGTACCGCTAGCAAGCTCTCCGTAGAGTATGTCCTTGGGGATTCTGCCATCTTTCATACGGCTAACATGCCCAAGCCATCTCATACGTCTTTGTGTGAGGAGTGCAAATATGCTTGGTATTCCTGCTTGCCTGAGGACATCTTTGTTGGGGATATGATTCTGCCATTTGATGTGGAGGATTTTTCGGAGGCAGCGCAGGTGAAAGATGTTTAGGTGAGGCTCTTGGCGTGTGTATAGCGTTCAAGTCTCACTTCCATACAGTAGAGTGCTGAGTACACATGCCTGGTAGATCTTCATTTTCGTGGTCTTCATCAGCTTATTGTTGTCCCAAGCCCGTTTGGAGAGTTGGGCCATCGCAGCAGCTGCCTTTCCAATGCGTATATTGAGCTCAGCGTCAAGGGATAGGTTGTAGGTGACGATAGAGCCCAGATAGGTAAACTTCTCCACCTCTTGTAATCTGTGGTCTCCAATATGTATGTTTGGGATGTCCGATGTAGCCTGACCCATGATGTTGGTCTTCTTAAGGATGATAGCTAAGCCAAAGTCGTTACATGCTTGCTCAAAACAGTCAATGAACCTTTGGAGGGCTTCTTCTGTGTGTGATACCAGAGCGGCATCATCAGCAAATAGCATCTCCTTGATCAGGACGTTTCTGATTTTGGTCTTGGCACACAGGCGCGAGAGATTGAACAGTTTCCTGTCACTTCTACTGTGCAGAAACACTCCATCATCTGATGTCTGAAAGGCTTGTGAGAGTAAGAGCGAGAAGAAGATGCCCAAAAATGTAGGAGCGAGGACACAACCTTGCTTTACCCCGTTTTTTATTTGGAAGGCGGCTGATGTTGAACCGTTGTGCTGTATGGTGCCTTGCATGTCATTATGGAAAGACTTGATGATCCTCAGCAGCTTTGGTGGACATCCGATTTTTTGGAGCAGGATTAAGAGGCCTGTTCTGCTTACCGAGTCAAAAGCCTTTGTTAGATCAATGAAGGCCATATATAATGGCATTTTCTGCTCTCTGGACTTCTCCTGAAGTTGGCGTACGGAGAATATCATATTGATAGTTGATCTGCTTCTTCTAAAGCCACACTGCGATTCCGGATAGATCGAGAAGCAAGTAGTTGTAGCCTTGCCAGGATAACGCGGGCAAAGGTCTTTCTAACAGTGCTTAGAAGAGATATACCACGGTAATTGTTACAATCACCACGGTCACCTTTGTTTTTGTAAAGCGTAATGGTGTTAGCATCCCGCATATCCTGAGGGACTGTACCCTCTTCCCAGCACTGACACAGAAGCTCATGAAGATGCCGAAGCAGGATGGGGTTTTTACCGGCTTTGATGATATCTGAGGGGGTGCCGTCTTTTCCCGGAGACTTAGTTCTTGCTAGGGAGTTAACAGCCTTGGTGAGCTCTGCTATAGATGGCGGACTGTCAAGTTCGCACATGACTGGCAAGATCTTGAGACTCTCGACTGCAGCCTCAGCCACTGTAGTCTCCCGTGAGTAGAGATCCTGGTAGTGCTCCACCCATCTATCCATTTGCTTGCCTTGATCCCTGATGAGATCTCCAGAGGGGCTGACTTGGTTGCGGATGGACCGAGGGCCTTCTTCAAACCGGTATACATCCCACAGGTGTCGCCACTGTCAGCAGCTGACTGGATACTCTGACAGATTTCCTGCCAATACGTCTGGCTGTCAGTTGGGTTTTATTTCGTGTCTTTCTGAGTTCTTCGAGGGACTTTGTAGAAGAATCACTCTTGTATTGCATCAGAGCTGCACGCTTTGCTTTGATAACTGGTTCCAGCTCTGAGAGCCCAGCATTGAACCAATCTGGGTTTTGCCTTTCTCTCATGCCGAAAGTATCTATTGATGTCGTATACAAAGCTTCCCTGATATAGTTCCACCTACTTTCAGCAGAGGAGGTTGGGCAGCTACTGAGGGCAACTTTGATAGAAGCAGCAAAACATTTTCGCAGTGTAGGTTCCGAGGTTCTGGCAGTGTTAATGCGTGGTCGGCCCACTTCCTTGAAGCGATGGACTTTTTTAGGCAGAATCCTCACCCTACTTCTAATTAGTGAGTGGTCTGTGTCACAATCCGCGCTGTGGTAACTGCGGGTCAATAGAGTAGAATTCAGAAAGGATCTCCGTGTAATGATGAGATCCAGCTGATGCCAGTGGTGAGATCTTGGATGTCTCCAAGATGCCTTGTGGGAAGGCTTGTTGGTAAAGAATGTGTTTGTGATGCACAGGTTGTGGTATGTACAGAATACGAGTAGTCTCTGACCATTGTCATTCATGTTGCCAATACCAAAGTGTCCAACACAAATGGGCCACGAATCATGGTCAGATCCCACGCGAGCGTTAAAATCCCCCAGAAGGTAGATATTTTCAGTCGTTGGTATATTTTCTATGACACAGTTGGGATCTTTGTAGAACTGGTACTTGGTCTCCTCTGAGCTGTAGAAAGTGGGAGCAGAGATGCTGAGTAGATGTACTGAGCCAGAAGAAGTCGAGAGGCGCAGTGAGGGGATACGCTCAGTGCCTCCTGATGGTGGTTCTATTGAGGAGAGTAATGAGTTTCTCACTGCAAAGCTAACGCCATGCTGACGAGGTTCTTCTGGATCGCTTCCTGCCAAAAGGAGGTGAAATCCTGCTCTTTGAGTTTGCCGTTTGAGGGGAGACTTGTCTCCTGCAGCCAGCAATATCTATGTTGATCCTCTTTAGTTCACGGTCAATGATGGCCGTTTTCCTTGTGTCTTCAACCC
>NW_021833290.1:20000-76762 GCF_006345805.1 Octopus sinensis
TAGTCTTTAGTAGTTTTTCTGTGCCACATTGTAAATACTCGGCTAAGCTTTTTTTTCCATCTCTATACGTTCTTCTACTGCTATTGAGCATCTCCCAGTCTGGTCTTTCCTTAATTACAGTCGGTTGATATCTGCTTTCGGATGTTGAGCTCCACATATTTTCAGCAACTTATTAGTTTTTGTCAAATTTATTTATTTTGATTATTATTTCTCTTTATCACAGGTTTTGTAGGAGTTCCTTGAGGCTTGCATTGTGGGAGTTCCTGGACACTTGCTCATTCTAATGTCGACCCTCCAGTTTGTGGCCAAAGCTTACTCTTGCGCTGCCAATATAGTGTTCTCGGTCTCTTTCTTTAGAATTCCTTTCATCAGCCAATCCCACCTATTTTTTGTTATATGGAGATTCATTGTGTTCTCCCTTCTTGCGCCATTCTTCTTCATTTCTTTTTGTGTTTCTTCCTTCGGTTTTCCTGCTTTCAATACTCCCTCATTCCTAACTGTCACTAACAAGGTTTCCTTACTTTGGGTTCGGTATCTCATTAAGACTTCGAGTTCGAAACGCACGCAGTTTCCCACACTTATCAGTCCCTTTTTTCCATTCGCTCTCTTCGTGTATCGGCGATCGAGGTCTGCATGTGGATGATGGGCTCCATACATCGTTAGGACCTTTCTTGACTTCCTGTCCATCTCCTTTAGCTTCTCTGTCCAATTCAGTTTTCCAGCTTTCAAACCAATATTTTGTTCACTCACCAAAAGTGCTCTCTTTTTCTCTTTTCCTTCATGTCGTGGTGTTTGATTCCATCTGTGTGTGTGTGTTGGAGAGAGAGAGAGTGTGTGTTTGTTGGGGGGGGGGGGAGAGCATTGTAAGCGATGAATGAAATGAACATGAAATGAAAAAATCGTGTAAATGAAAGGACATAATAAACGGAATAATATAGGTTTCAAATATTGGTACGTGACCAGCAGATTTGGTGTAGGGGTTAAGTTGATTACATTGACCCAGAGCTCAACTTGCGCTTATTTTATCGACACAGAAATTATGAAAAGCAAAGTCAATCTTGGCGGAATTTGAACTCAGAACGTAAAGACAGACGAAGTACTGCAAAGCATTTCTCCCGCTCTGCTAACGATTCTGCCAGCTTTCCGCCTAATTTAAGGATTAATAGTGATAAGTTTTCATAATGGTCTAATGAGAAATTGAAATCATCACATCACTAAATGCATATGAAAATCTATTCAATTTGACAGTGCCATAATAACATTTGAGAGAAGTAAATTGCTTATATTCTATGACAAACAGATATGTAGGGTATGTCATTGAATATTTGAAGATTCTACAACCACCGCTCCAACGTAATGTATGCAAAGTGGTATGTACCAGTAATATCCCTGTTGTTTTTCTGCTTCTCTATCTACTCAGCCTGTCTGCAGAATGTTTACGAAAACGTGGTTTTAACGATATTACAATAATGAACTCAACCCTCCAAAGTAATAAATTTTTTAATAACGTTTCCATAAATGAGTCAAATGATTTGCCGTTGAACGAGATGGACACATTCCTGGAGGACTCAAACGGGAGAATAGGTTGCATTACCTTTTGATAAATCATTTTAATTACAAACACACACACACACACACACAGGACAGTCATAATGGAACAGACATAGAAAGACATACACATACACACTCACCACCCCCACCCCCACCAGAGTGGTCGTATTTAAACAGACAGAAAGTCACTCACAAAAATTACTTCTTCTCATCCTGCTACTTCTACTACTGTAAAAGTCATTTAAAAATAATTTGCTCGCTCACCATCATCAATGCCTTTGCTCTGTTCTGCACTGTAACATTGAGACATGTCTGGTTCTTGCCAGATACCAGTAAACGGTGAACACTTTTGTGATGACAGGTTTTGACTTGATGCCATTTCTGGATGCCCCATCGTTCTGGAAGAACTGAAAAAATAAATGTTAAATATTGTCAGTCGAGTTTATTCATTCTGAGGAGAATTTCATCAATCTCAGAGGAATATAAGAAACCTTCGAACTGGTCGTGATTTGAACTCATAATTTAGTGAAAGAAGGATAAATGGTGTCTTGCATTTGGGGGAGAAATCTATTATTTACTCCTGACCCCTATCCTCAAAACTAATGTCAAATATTTTCTAACTAGAGTTCAGATATAAAAACAATATTCCTGCATCTGTTTTTATTTACAATAATTTCTTGTTTTTATGATTATTCAATACAAGATTAGTTGGAACGGTGTAGGTGATGCAGCATTAAGGAGCCAAGTTGTTAGTTCAAGTTGAATGGGGGAATTAGTTGCTAATATTTCGCCACCATAGACATCAGTAGCAACAGCGGCAGCAATGGATTTATGTATATTTTCCTACATATGCACAGATTTGAGTGATTCCACCAGTTGGTCTTGTCTTAAAACTAATAAAGCTCAGCCTCTGGGAGGATCAAGTTAGATGCTTAACCTGTGGAATGACGTGGTAGAAATGAGAGAAGAGAGACCGTATTACATAGTCTGTAATGAGTGAAATCCCAGGATGACCATCATGTACTAGCAAGATATATAGCTCTACAGTAATCATAAAATTGAATAAATAGTATTAGCCTGAATCCAACAGAATCACTGATAGATTCTATTGGCTGTATCTAGGTATGTGCTTTCTTTGCTACAATTATTTTGTGAAATTCTGGAACTTACAAGAATCTTTAAATCTTTGAATAATGCTGATTTCAAATTTTGCCACAGGGTCAGATATTTTGGGTGGGGATAGTTCGATAACATAGACCCCAGCTTACTTATTTTATCGATCCCGAAAGGGTAAAAGATAAAGTTTACCCTGGTAGCATTTGATCTCAGAATGTAAAGTCAGAGGAAATGCTGCTAAGCATTTTGTCCGGCATGGAAACGATTCCGCCAGGTCAGCACCATAAAGCCTTGTCTAATATTGGTTTCAAATTTTGGCACAAGGCCAGCAATTTCAGGGGAAGGGATAAGTCGTTTACACCAAACCCAGTGCTCAATTGGTATTTATTTCATCGAATCGAAAAAATTAAAGGCAAAGTCGACCTTGGCGGAATTTGAACTCAGAACATAAAAACGAATGAAATGAAAGCTTTGTATAATATTGGCGACAAAGCAAACGTAGATAGTTAGGACAAGGCTAAATTATATCAAATAATGTATAAAATGTAAAAATGCTGGGACAAGAGATTGCAACCGATAGACGTTTAATTCTATCTTGTTAATCTATAAAGCTGTTATTTGCTCTACCAAGTAACATTCTCTCACAATAGGATGGCGCTGAAAACTTCAAACTTTGAGTAGAAATAAATCAATACAAACGAACCAATGCCTGGTGGCTACATTTCTATGACATGGGATCTCAGCAGTAGTTCCTATTTTTGTCATTGGCCAAGAGAAAGCTCGATTGTTAGTTGATGTTGTGCTTTCATCACAAACCACTGAAAAAGAAGCAAAATATGGACATGAAAGAAGCCAGTAGTAGTAGTAGTTGTAGTAGTAGTAGTAGTAGTAGCAGCAGCAGCAGTTAATGTTGGAAATAAATTGTTTGGACCACCTGCTGGCTGATATGAGGACAATTATACACGAAGTGTTGCAAACATACACGGAGAGCATATATATTTATTCAAAATAGACAGATTTCTAGTTTTTCATTTAGTAGTTTGTAAAGAGATAAATGATTTAGAAATGAATTACAATCCCTTACAACACAAGGACCCAACCAGGCTCCATGCAATTCTTGGAAGTGTAGTCTATTCTTAACTAAAATGGCGACAATATGATTTTCTCCATATTCTTGCTCTGTTAAAATATTTGAGAAAAATTACATTAAAGTGTCCTACTTATTAAAATTCTAATTCATTATTTATGCAGCTGAAGATGGCATTGCATTTAAATTGATGTAATTTTTGTATTGTTCAATTAAATTTAGCCGATTGAAACTGCATAACTACTTGATATCCTGTAGATTATATATATATATATTCTTATATATATTTTTTCTTATATATTCTTAAAAAACAATAAATAAAATAAATAGAGGTGTGTGCATATGTATATATATATATTTTATATTTTTTCGAGCATATATAACTGGTTACGGGATATGACTACTCAGAATGCTAGTCTGTTTCGCGGCCTCTAGTGTTGAATTTCGTCAATATATTGATCACTCTTTAGACATACTGACCGGAAGCGCAAAACCTAATGTACGCTAGAAATGGGTAGATGTTATATTGATTTGGCGATGG
The DNA here is from genome assembly GCF_006345805.1 of Octopus sinensis. Taxonomy (NCBI): domain Eukaryota; kingdom Metazoa; phylum Mollusca; class Cephalopoda; order Octopoda; family Octopodidae; genus Octopus; species Octopus sinensis. Next base: position 24,296 of record NW_021833290.1, read on the forward strand.
TAAAATGAAATGAATGGAAACGAAGTGAAAATATATCCTTTTTCGGCAATGGGATATGATTTGTTCCTCTCTTATATCTCTTAGACATTGTTTAAAGCGTATGAGCTGTGTGTGTATCTATCGTTTCTTATTCAAAAATTAATATGATCACTTCAAACAAAATGAAATTCCGCCGAGGAAAAATATTTGCAGCATTGAATAATTTTCCTGAGTGAATTAAAGAAAGTACTGGAATTGTTTGAATTATTCTGCCCAGTAGAGTCTGCATCTTCTACTTCTATACAAAATTAGAAGAAAACATTTTTGCCCTCGGTTAATTGGTATAATTAAAAAGAAACTGAGCAAAGACAAACAGTTCCGTAGGGACAAGAAACGGAAAAGCGCAAAATAAAATGCTTTTTTTTAAAATTATCCAAGCTTTGAGAAAATGTAAATAAATAGTTGTGTGTGAGAGAGAGAGAGAGGGAGAGAGTCTGTGTGCTTGGTATCATCTACTGTGGTTGATGATGACGACAACGACGAAGAGGTTGGTGATTGATGAAGCTAATTATGACGGTAATGATGATTAAATTAATAAGAAACACGATACTTACTTTCATCAATGAATTTCATGTGGCTTTTCTTAACTCCTAAGTTAAGCAATTCCTGGGAATTGTTCAAAACTTGGGAGATATTGCGCCGCAGTTGACTTTCAGTCATTTCGCTAAATACTGTACAGTAAATAGCAAATATTTTATTTCTGTTTGAGCTGAAATAAAAAATAAATACATACATGTATGTCGGTATGTATGTATGTATGTAGCTAGCTAGCTAGCTAGAAATATAATACATACTATATAGATATATATATATATATATTATATATATATATATATATATATATATATTATATATATATATATATATTATATATATATATATATATATATATATATATATATATATATATAATATAATTCGAGACAAAACCACTATTTTAAAACCAAACAAGGAAAGACTTAATCAATACATAAAATTTTAATATAAATTAAATAAACCGCCACTACAAATGTTTCATGTCTGCTCCGACAATCTTCAGGTGGATTTTCGATCTAAAAATAGCAATATTTTAAAATATAATTTAAAATAATTTAAATTAATAAAACAATAAAATTATCAATGAAAGAATGTAAAAAAATAAAAATATAATCTATATATAATCTATATATAATCTATATATAATCAATATATAATCTAAAATAATCTAAAATAAACCCTATAAACAATTGAATATAAAAACCTATTATAAAAGTTCTCATATTTAAAAATGTACAAAAACCAAAACCACAGACATGAAACATTTGTAGTGGCGGTTTATTTAATTTATATTAAAATTTTATGTATTGATTAAGTCTTTCCTTGTTTGGTTTTAAAATAGTGGTTTTGTCTCGAATTATATTATATAATATTTTACTATAAATTGGATTTAACCCTAAATCTGATTTTTCCCTATTTTGGATTCATTCCCTAATATTATTATATATATATATATATAATATACATTCGTTTAAAAGCTGCCCTGTTAATCTTGGGGTCCAACAATGACACCATGCATTGAGTACATATTAAGTTTCATGAAACATGAATATTTCTCAAGCAATGAACAATTTTCATCAAAGCAATGATATAATTTGTCGACTCGGAACTTATTGCAAAGCTTCATGATAAACAACAGTACCACCACCATCGCCACCATATCTGCCATACACACGCCATCCAGACTTCTGACGCCATCACCATCAATACTTTTCATCACTTCCCCCTCCACAACCATCACCACTGTCTTTCACATCGCTTTCTATCACTATATTCAAATATAGCTCAGGATTGGATTATCATAGCTAAAATAACCGCATTCAATATGGTTGAGAACAGAATTAGTTAAGAAGGCTCGAACTACAAGCGGGTGACTAAAAGTTGTCTTAAGAATATATTCGTCCACTAAGAAATCCACATGAAGGCCTTCACTCCCTGCATAAATCTTTAAATACACTTTATATATATATACATACATATATATATATATATATATATATATATATATATATATATATATATATATGTAATTACCTGGTTGGTTTTAAATTGCGTGTTAGCCACCTTCAATATTTTATAATCTTCACATTGCCATTTTGTGAAATCAGTCCCTAATTCCTATGGCATTCTCAATGATACTGAGAGGCGTGAGTTAGCCTCCACCAGCCGTAATGGAGTGAGCATTGCTGATGAGTATTAACTTCCTATAAGAGATTACCATGCTAATCTAATCCATCTGGCTTACCGTGGGGAATGTTCTCCCCACTGTCAATGCAAACAGACCATATGTCTTTTTGTGGCTAAGGAGTCTATGACTAATATTTTCTAATAATGCTGGTGCTCACTGCACTCTTTTCACACTTAGTGACTGTGAATTATTCCTTGTTGGTTTCAAATTGCCGGTAGCCACCACAATTTATATATATACACACCCATATATATGTGTGTATATATATGTGTGTATATATATTGTGTGATGTTATGTATGTATATATATATACATATATATATATACAGCAATTTAATAAATAAAACATATGCATACATACATACATATATGTACATACCTACATCTATACGTATATATACATATATATATGAGTACAGGACACTACAAAAAAGCGTAGAACACAACGAAAAACATGAAATCAAACAAGGAAACGGACTCTTTTCAACAACGAAAAAACAGAGTACAAGACAAACAATACAAGGAACATTCCCCTTCTTCAGCTGCTCCTGTTTCGACTCAATGCGTATATGTATATATATGTATATATATATATATAAATATATATATATATAGATATATATATATATATATATATATATATATATATATATATATATATATATATAATATAGGTATGTATGTATATGTATATATGCATATATATATATATATACATATATATATATATATATATATATATATATATATATATATATACATATATATATATACAGTCTCTGTATCTTTATATGGGTTTGTTTGTCCTTTGTATAATAAAACATTGATAAAACTTAAACATTTCATTGAATGTATGAATTAGTATATTGTGGGTCACAAGTACAACACTGTTGATTATTGTGACGTATAATACATGCGATGATGCCGCTCTGGTAACACACACAGAAGAAGCCCTCCAAAGGCTCATTAACTGTTTTGAGCAAGCATGTAACGACTTTGGCTTAGCTATCAGCCTTAAGAAGACCAACATCATGGGTCAGGCTACATCGGACAAGAGGTGGAGAAGTTTACCTATCTGGGCTCTACCGTCACCTACAACCTATCCCTTGACGCTGAGCTCAATATACGCATTGGCATTGCAAGGCAGCTGCGCGATGGCCCAACTCTCCAACGGACTTGGGACAACAATAAGCTGACCAAGACCACAAAATAAGATCTACCAGGCATGTGTACTCAGCACTCTACTGTATGGAAGCGAGACCTGCGCTATACACACGCCAAGAGCGTCGCCTAAACATCTTTCACCTGCGCTGCCTCCGAAAAATCCTCCACATCAAATGGCAGAATCATATCCCCAACAAAGATGTCCTCAGGCAAGCAGGAATACACAAGCATGTTTGCACTCCTCACACAAAACGTATGAGATGGCTTGGGCTGTTAGCCGTATGAAAGATGGCAGAATCCCCAAGGACATACTCTAACGGAGAGCTTGCTAGCGGTACCAGGTCTGTGGGTAGCCGATCTTACGTTACAAGGATGTTTGCAAAAGGGACATGAAGGCCTGCAACATCAACATTAGCGGTTGGGATGCAGTCGCCGGCAACCGTGGAGAATGGCGTCGTACAGTAAAGAGTATACAGAGGAGTGACAGAAGAGAGAGGAGAAATGGAAAGAAAGGAAGAGACATGAACAAGAGACCATGGCACTACAACCAGCCAGGAACAGTCTTCGCTACATTTGCAGTACCTGCCAGAGGGAGTGTTTGTCCAGATAGGACTACACAGCCACAGCAAGAAATGTAACAGGAAATAAAATATAACAGCCGGACTAGACCTAGAAAAAAAAAAAAAATGCGCAACTCCATTGTCTCCCGAGACAGAAAGGATGCCAAACAATACATGCGATAAAATCGAATGTTTGGAACAAAAGCAAATAAATTTGAATAAATGTGCTAGAAGCATTTGCTTACCCACAGTCTTCAACTCTAAATGTTCCCGTCACGGTTGAAAGGTCATGCTCCATCTGCAAAAGCCGGATGTATATATATATAAATATATTATATATAATATATATATATATATATTATATATATAATATATATATATATATATAATATACATACATTAATGAAAGAAACTGAGTTTGATTTAAAAGTCGTTGAGATGTATTGAAAAATAGATAAAGAATATTTTATTCTGAAACGCAGGATAATGCTAATGATATAACGTGAACCGGATGAAATATCCATAATTTGCAGAAAAATCTGTCGGCGGCCAGCTATGTGACTACACCTCACACCCCTGTGATTACGCTTTAAGTGCTTTACCATTAAGCTAAACTGCGCGAACGACAAATACTTCTGCAAAGTTAGGCTATATACATCTAGCTTTATAAGACGCGTAATCTGGCCGCCGACAGAGTTTTCGGCAACAGGTGAATACTTTATCCTGTTCATGCTATACTATTAGCATCATCCTGCGTTTGAGAATATAATTATATATAAATATATTAGCTTGACACTCGGTAAAGTGGGGGAAATGAGAGGGTTTTTAATGTTCCGAGCATATCTCTTTTTCAGAAAGGAAAACGAAAATGTTGAGAAGAAAAATATTACCAAAAGGAAGTGTGTGTGTGTGTAAACATAAGATTAGTGATATTTTTGAGTAGGATTTTATTTACTGTCAGAATCGGAAATTATATCACGGAATATATTAAGACAAAATAGTGGATAGAACAGTCTTTTTATTGACCAGCAAAAATTCAGTAAGTTAAAAAAGAAAGTTTTATGTAATAGTTTACTATCAGTAAATGGAGTTGAATGTCTGAATTTCATGAAACCTCACTATTTATTTGACGTTTCACATTTCTTCTATAAAATATGCATGTGTGTGTGTGTATGTGTGCGTGAGAGTGTGTATTTGTATGCATGTTGCGCATGTTCAGTGCATATGTGTGCGCGCATGTGCGTCTGTGTACGGAGAAAGAGAGAGAGAGGGCAGATATCTACTCACGGCTCTTGATATGTTCTCAGCGGGGATTTTATATTCGTTGAACTTTTTAAAATCAAACGAAATACGAGGGATTTGGTCCAGCCTATGGATTGATATAGAAAATAATCTCTGCTTTTATAAATGAGACACACGTCATAGATGCACATAAAACCCACATACGTAGATAAAAATATACATTTATAATCACATATACACTTAAAATACTATATATATATATATATTATTCTTATTCTACCTATTATATACGTTTTTTATTATTATTATTATTATTTGCAATTTACTTAAGCATTGACATTTAATTATTATTTATTTTTTATATTTCTATTATATGTAATTTTCTAGATGGTGTAATTTAATTGTTCATTTTGAATTGATAAAAAGTGTTTTTTTTTATTTTATTTTTTATATACAATCTTATAATGTGTGAAATTTGATTTAGTATTTCTAATTTAATTTTTCCCTTGTAAGTTTGGATTTTATTCACTCAAATAATATTATTATATATATATATATATATATATATATATATATATCTATATATATATATATATATATATATATATATATACACACTTATCATTCTTCCCTTCTTCCTGTCGCTCTCTTCGTGTATCGGCTATCAATGCCTGCACGTGGATGATTGGTTCCATACATCGTTAGGACCTTTCTTGACTTCCTGTCCAACTCCTTTAGCTTCTCCTCCGTCCACTTCAGTTTTCCAGCATCATTCCGAACTACTGCTACTGACTGCGTGCGAGTTTATCGCCGAAATTATGTTCCAGGCATTCAGCTTTCTAACCAATTTTTGCTCACTCGCCAAAAGTGCTCTCTTTTACTCTTTTCCTTCATGTCGTGGTGTTTATTTCCATCTGTGAGTGTGTGTGTGTGTTAGAGAGAGAGAGGGGGGGAGAGGGAGAGAGGGAGAGAGAGCATTGCAAACAGTATATATATACACACACACGTATACACATCAAAATATTTTCCCGTATATTAATTACTATAAATATTCTTATTAACTATCAATTTGTAATAAACTTGTTAGTGTTTATTTAGACAATAAATAACACTTACCAATGAAATCATTCTGTTACACAAGTGTCCGACGCAACAACCAGTACAAGACGTGCCATTCGTCCGTTTATTGCATGTAAGGGTATTGTTTCTCATAGCTTCAACACATTTTCTGTATGTGCTGCAGGACCTTTCAGTCTTCAGTTTAGCACCGTTCATTGATATTGCGAATCGGCATACAGGCTGTAATAATAGATATGAAAATTATACACTACAACAACAATATTTATTAGGACGATTACTGCTAATTACAGCAACAACAACAGAAACAACACCACTGGGGATGTTTACCATGCAAGTAAGTTTAATCATTGCTTTAAAATACCCAAAAGCAATAAATGAAACCGTAAAAGAGTTGCCGAATTGTTGAAAGTTAACAGCATAAGTAAAATTCCGTAAAAGTTATTGCTATTTAGTATTCAAAAATCATGTTTTAAATGCTTACAGTGTCCAAACCTCTCGGATCACAAGGAGATATGGCCATCGGATCACGGTCTGTATCAAAACCGCATCGCACTGTCACCCATTGCCCAACTTAAAATAGGTTAAATTATCCTAATAAAGATGTATCAATTCTCTAAAATTTCTTCTTACTGGAGGAATGCTCAAGAGGAATTTTTCATATAAAATTTACGGAAAATCATGCGTACAAAACTCACCAACAAGAGAAACTAATATGCCTTTACCCAAAGATGAAAATGAAATATAATTGTCAGATTGAACTCCTCAGTCCAAGCAAATAAAACAGAAAATACATAAAACGAACACAAGAGAAACTTCGTTTTATTTTGCAAGTATATTTTATATGAAAATACGGTATATTAGTATAAAATTTGGAGAGAAAACAACCAAGGTCTTGTTAACTTAATAAGGGACATTCTGAAAACGAAAAATATCAGAAATGGAGAAGAATATTTAAGAAAAGAATCCATCACGAAAACGCAATTAATAATCGCAAACACCTAACAATAATAAAAGCAATGAAAATGTAGACATTGAAGTTAGAAATAAGATTTGCATTGCCTTAGTTTGAAATTGAAACTTGTTTCTTCCAATGTTGGAAAAGTTTTAGAAAGAAAATTGGATCTCCCAAACTGAGTGAGGATGTCATGAAAAAATAACCAATGATAGTGTCCGAAGGCTGGCGTCTTCAAAAGAGCCAATGGAGTCGGTGATTGCAAATGAATGAATCATTACATAAGCTAACTCAGCTTCAAGAAAACAGAAAGGTCTGAGATCAGAACAGACAATGAAACAGGCAACAGATTGCAGCCATGCTCTTATGTCACGCTCTATTCTCCTATATTCTCGTAATGTGAAGCATTGATCTGTGACATTACCGGTGTCTTTTATTGTTTCTCTTGTGTTTCTTTCACCAATGTACAACTGTGTATTCAGAGATATGCCTGACAATTTTAATTTGTGTTTTAGCTGCGTTTTAAAGTTATAGGTTTTACCTTTCTGTGAAACAATATGACCCCCACCTATTATGTTCTGGAGAGCTTATTGTACTACTTGATGTGAGGGAAGATTTAATCTGTTTCGAATATTTCATAACCTCGTATATCAAACAACCTCTTTTGCTATGGCCAGCAGATGAAGGAAAAGTCTCATTTGCTTCTTAACTTATTCAATCCGCTCCCTGTAATGTTTGCGAACTGGTAGGGCCAGGTTCGACTTCCAGTTACCCCTCTAAGGTTGGTGACCCGAGGTCATTCGACAAGGAACCTTGATTCCAAGTTGACTTATAGCCACATACATTCATGCATCCTACTCTAAGGACAGCCATGTTTGTCGGAGAAAGGTCACTCTAAGTTCGTGTGTTCGTTTCTTGAATAGGTATTCCTGGACAGGGTAGAACGTTGCGTCCTTGAACAAGGCACTTCATTTCACTTTGTCCCAGTCTAATCAAGTGAAATGTGTCCCAACCTAGTGATGTTCATCTATTTCTTCTCTTCAATCGTCACATCCTTCTCGTCCCATTGAGTCATGAATAAGAAGATCGACAGGGTGTGTGTATGTCTACGCAGGCGCATAAAAAAAACTAGCGAAAGCATAGTACAATCTATGTGGCCTTAATGGCTTTCGAGTGACGGTTGTGGATATATTTTAACGAAAAGGAAGAAAGTAATATTCCAGTTTACCTCTGTTCCTGGACAGCTTGTCACTTCATTCATTGCATTTAATTCCTGAACATGTTTGACACTGTAAATTCCGTTGAAATAACGAGTAATCTACAGAATACAAGTAAATATCTGTATTTATGAACCAAATAATGCAATGCATAGCAATAACAAGAAATATTTTCTTTCAGATGTAAAAACAAATGTATGCGTGTTAGTATTGAATCAATACATGTTAGACATATAAAGCAAATTATTAACAAAGACTATAAACCTATTTTCATGTTCATTCGGAAACGTTTCAATAATGTCACAAATTCAACTGAGAGAAGCATGAAAGCCACTTGTTGTCCTTTTAGTATTCTGATGTAACAAACACGTGAAAATCGTTGAACAAGTCAAATAAAGGGATTAAATTTGTAAGTTGCAACCATTGATGCAGTGGGAACTCCCTAATGAAACCTGAGAATCTCATTTAAGTTATGCTGCAATGTCATATAGTATGTGAAGAAGGCCATAATATGTGAAGTGAGCAAAACAATATTTGGATAAACAATAAAAATTATGATCACTAATATTGTGCTTTTTCCAATATACACACATTTATGTATGTATGTATGTATGTATGTATGTATGTATGTATGTATGTATGTATGTATGTATGTATGTATGTATGTATGTATGTATGTATGTATGTATGTATGTATGTAAAGGTTTTAGTTGCCAATCCTGTAAAATACATTGTAGATATTTAGCTGGGCTAAAAAGTCACATTCGATCACAGCACCAGTAACAGTTAAGCTTCGTCCAATGGCCATACTCGGTAACAAGGGGGCAGCCATAATAATACATGTATGTATTATGTATGTATGTATGTCATTATTCACTGTTATTTCAAGATTTCTTGGCAATAGAGAAGGAGAGAGTTTCTATCCTACACCTACGGCTCCTTCATTGGAATTTCAACAACATCAATATTGCCATCATCTCGGAACTTTCTACCAACATATCCATGCATAGTCTCCTGTTTATAGATACTCATCTGTTCATCTAATGATACGTTGCGGTAGAGTCGTGCGACATCTTTGAGCATGTATTCTGTTATCAGATAAGGAATGTTGCTCAAGGAGCTGCCTTCCAAGTCATATGAATTATGCAAACTTGGTCAAAGGATGCACTTTGACATTTGTGGTTATAAGATGTTACCGAAAGGATATGATACGACATTCAAAGACATTTTGCATCGATGTTAAGCCCCTGCCGCCTTGTTTTCGTTTTAAGGAGAGGGGGTCTACTTTACCGTTTATGTGGAAATTATGTGTACTTGTCAGTATTTTCCGGGTTTTCACATAAACAGCTCGGATCTCATCAAGTGACCAATAAAACAGCCCAAATGTCAGTATGAGTACTTGCACAGCAAACACGTTTGTGGGCAATGTTTTATTGAATGCATAGATTTCTGAGGTCGAAATTTTATTTATTCAGCTGTAATGTTCTTTGTTTATACTTTAATGACACCTGTAAGTTAATGGTACCTGTAAAAAAGCACTTGTTTTGTTACAGGTGCTGTTATGAGATATATTTTCAACCACCCCTAGATATCTGTAACATTCCTCTTCAGATATAGGGGAAACTGTCAGGTCATTGATGGCGATGTTGCTAGTCTGGTTTACATTTTTCGCCCTTTTCACAACCATATAACATTTATCCTGAACAAACGCCAACCCACATTTTTTGAGAATGTTGTAACTTGGTCAAGGCTCTTTTTCATCTCATCCATATTCTTTGCATAAAGTTTTTAAGTCATTCACAAAGAAACAGCGTTCAATTTTGTAATTTCTGTTTCCTTTTGAACCAATGAGATATCCTTAACATGAATGACATGAGGTTTACAGAAAGTATAAACAACATCATAACGAGGTTGTCCCCTTGGAATATGCCTTTGCGATATTGTATTCTGTCAGTGATAATAGTCACTCTTTGTGTTTAATTTCATGATGGTGGCTCACAATGGAATCAGGTCAGCTATGGCTTTGATTATGCCTCACTGGAAATTTACCAAGCTGAAGGACTTCTAGCATCCATGAGTGTGTATGTATGTACGTATGTACGTATGTATGTATGTATGTATGTATGTATGTATGTATGTATGTATGTATGTATGTATGTATGTACGTATGTATGTGTATGTACGTATGTATGTATGTATATCTGTATGTATGTATGTATGTATATGTATGTATGTATGTATGTATGTCCGTATGTGAAAATGTATGTATGTATGTGTGTGCGTATGTACATACATATACATACTGACTCATATATTTTCTCGAGTGATGTGCTTCATCGGACTCCATTTTAAGTCTGTCATTTGGAACCTTCGCTGTTTATGCCGGATTCTTCTCTGTTGTAAACAATCAAGGCTGGTCTTTGGTTTCAGGATATCTTCCTACTTTCCCCCAACCAATCACAGCAGCCTTCTGAATGATCATGAGCATTGACTGTCTTCCTGGCTAAGCGCTAAATATATACTTTACCTCTCTACTTTACTCTCTCTACTTTTTCTTCTCTCTCTCTCTCCTCCGCAGCATCACTCTTACCAACCCACATCCTCACATTATTTGTCCCTCCGCCCACATTTACACTTTATACACACTTCACACGCTAGACCACAGTTTCTACCTACACATCTCACTTCGGTAGCACAGTTACTCTCTGCACACTTTATTACACACAAAGACAAACACACACACACACACACATACACACACTTGTCCCATTGGATATTCTACATTTGACACACACATACAAATGCATACACACTCGTACATAGACTCATACATATTCCCTCACGCCACTCACTCTTCAAACACATACACACCTCACACACACATACCCATACTCACAAGTGCTGCCCTCACACATTCACTTTTGCACCCAACGTTTTGCTTTGTATCTCTAAACCACTCACTTCTCTCTCTCTCCCTCCTCCTCCTCCTCCTTTTTCCTCCCACTACTGCTTGGCTCCTACTAACAGTTTACCTCCCCTATACGCACACATACCGCACCCTTCTTCTCTCCCTTTCCATTCGTGTTCACTCTTCTTCGAATAAAACCACTTTTGCTCTTCTCTCCTTCTTTCGTCAGCCATTTTCTGTCTCTCACTTAACCCATGTGTACCAACCCTTTGCTTGTACAGTTTACATTATTTGACCTTCATGAAGTGTGCCATCTTTTTCAGACAATTTACATTACTGAATGTTTTGCCTGCATTTTGCCCTTTCTTGTCTTGGTATTTGATCTTCTGAAGCAACTTTTCTCTCTTATTCGATTTTTATCCTATAGATTCTACTGCAACTGTCCATGTCACGTCTTGCTGACTTTACAGTGTTCCCAGAGCATTGAACAGCAGTGATGGTGTCTGAATTGTGGTAACCGTCATGAATTATCATGAATACAGGTTTCTCTCTTCCAATATTTAGATGGCTTTCAAGGCGGCAAGCTGGCAGAAACGTTAACACACCGGGCGCAAAGCTTAGCAGTATTTCGTCTGTTTTTTCACGTTCTGTGTTCAAATTCCACAGAGGTCGACTTTGCTTTTATCCTTTCGGGGTAGCAGTTGCGTACTGGGGTCGATCCAATCGACTGGCCCTCTCCCCACAAATTTCATGCCTTGTGCCTAGCGGAGCAAAGAATATTTAGATGGCTTCCAGTCCGCCATATCAGCTTTTTTCTCAGCTACAACTTTATGCTCTCTAACGCCTTTGCTTACCAATACACTACGTTTTCCTTAATATAATGGGACATAAAATCGTTATATTTAATACCGACACTCTGTATATCCATCCATCTACCATCTTCAACGCTCATTATTCCTGGGAGGGTCATGAGGACATCTGGTGCCTCAGGTACCTCCTGCATAGGGTACTATCAGAGGCAACTGCCAATACGCATACTGATTGGATTCTCAAGCATGACCAAATGAGGCTATGGATATTTTCTAGCTATCACTTTTTGGTGGTCTAACTCTACATTCCCTGCTGTTTTTCATCATTTTAAAGAATCGATCTTGCGATTTTGTCATGTGACATCCTAATCGCATGTCCGCATTACCGGAAATGTAGTGGCACAATACGGAAAAGTACCGACCTGATCTGGAGAGACTCCCTCATCTCCAAGGTACACACTGTGTCGAGTAAGCTACTCCAGTTTTTTCGGAGGAATCCCATTTCGTCGGCCGCTTCTCTGTTTGAGATCAGACTCTTTCAGTCGTTAGCCAATATTCATGACAACAGATGAGAATGGGCACGAAACCCAAACTGAAGATAGTGTGTTTGGCTTTGTTACCAAGTTGTCCTCTTCTGGGGATCGAATACTGGAACATTTTTTTGTATCTCGGGAGGGTCATTAAGCCAATAAAAAACACACGTACTGGTTCTATTTCACTCATTCATTATTCGTCACTTTGTTAACAATTTGTTAACGAATTAACTAAATGAATGTTTGATTAACCGTTTGGTTAACCTATCAACCAGTTATGGTTGTTAGCGACATTTTGTTGTGTGTGTGTGTGTGTGTGTGCTGTTGATGGTTTGTGTGATACAGTTGAATCTATAAGTTCGTTAGAGAGAAGATGTGAATGTAAAGCGTGCGAATGGTAAAACGTTTATTCCTCATATCTTTATCTATAGTTTCCCTTTCATAAGACATGATATTGCAAGCTTCAGAGAATAACCCGGATTTTCTTAGTATTAATAATAAAAGAAAAGAAGAAACGAGAATTTTACTTACTTTGACATTGCGAATAATCCAGTATAGGTATTCGTTTCCCTGAGCCTTCCTGACACGTGCCAGAGACAGCAACAGTTCTGTTATAGACTTTTTTAATATACTTAACGAAGGCTGGCAAGTGACATCCACACTTCATAAGGTTATTGTTTTCGAGGTAACTGTAATAATAAAGAGAACTCTGAATGCGTTTCAGATCAACAGAGAAATTCCTATGTGATTTGACAAGAAACAAAGATTATAAAATTTGAGCAGGTTTATAAACGCTATGGCATTCATTTTTTTAAGTGTTGTTAATAACATCAATATTGCGAAATGGTTTCTAGTAGAAAGTGGAAGCACTAAGGTTCTTTTCTCTTTTAGCTTAGATATTGAATAATAAAGTACCTTAAATAAGATTACTAGCCACTTGAAACGATTCTATTTTATTGTAGTTTAGGGACATTTTAGTGTCGGGAATTTGGTGGTAGGGATCTTGCGCCGCTCTGTCTGAGAAAACTCGTTTAGATGGGCGGTTTTGGCGCTAAGAAGGTCGTGTTTATTCTATGTAGCAACTGGTTTTAAAACTAGAGACGTACCAGCGCAGAAACTGAGAGATTACAGTGTTGTACATTTTATAGCTTCAGCGGTACAGACATGTATAGTAATACTCCTAATTAAGAAGGGGAAAATTAATATTCAATTTTGATATATCAATTTGAATATTTTCAGTCAATAATAAATCTCTGATCGAGATGTAAACAGTAACCGCTCGACAACGTAAAGTATAATAGCCATCTCAATATGGCTAACCACTAAGGGTGGGTGTTACTATAGCTTTTAACCCCAGGAGATCATCGTCAACGCAGGGTATTCACCGGATTCCGATCGTAAACCGGTGATTACCGTGCGTTGACAAGAGGCAAATACCTCGAAACTGCGGTCCGTGCGTATCACTTAGGCTTATGAGAGAGGGATGACCTCCCTTTGCAAATACCATAAGGGCACAGATAGTGTGCCTAAAGCCAGCTGGAGACGATGATCTCCTGGGGTTACAAGCTACAGTAACACCCACCGTTAGTGGTTAGCCATATTGAGATGGATATTATACAATATTTTCAGTGTTTTTAAAAAAGAGCAACAGCAAGAACAACAGCAACAACATCAACAAAAATACAACAAAAACAACAACAACAACAAAAACAACAAAACAATAATAATAATAATTACACAACCATGACTATTTGAAGTGAGAAATAGAAGGTTGTTGACAATGAAGAGAGTAGAGGTGATACCAGTAGTAATTGGTACATTTGGAAGTATTAGCACTCAACTCCCAGCATGACTGAAAACAATTGGTACAAGTGTGAAGGTAGAACACCTAAAAGAAATCAGTATTGCTTGGAACGCAAGAATTCTTCGTAGGGTTCTTGAAGTATAAACAGTAAACAAGTACACTTTCCATCAAACCCAGAAAAGTAAGCTGTGAGTTTTCATATGATATGATGATGATGATGATGATGATGATGATGATTATATGATGGTGATGATTATGATGGTGATGGTGATGATAATGATGATGATGATGATTATGATGGTGATGATTATGATGATGATGGAGGTGATGATGATGATGATGATGTTGATGATGATGAGGAGGAGGAATACATTCTTTAAATGAGAATGCATGGACAGTTTGAAAAGAATAAACAGGATGTTAAGGATAATACAGCATCGTGGGCATGGCTTGAGCGAAGTGATTTGAAGCGTACCACTGAAAGCCTGATCATTGTTGCATAAGACCAGGCTCTCGCTGCCTCATTGGTCTGTCTCATTCGCTGTGTATTGACCAAAACCAAATAATCCATTGATGAGGAGGTCATCCGATAATCCCTAAAGCCAAAAACCTCTCAGTTCAATTGTCTTATGTCTGAGTAGAAATTAGAGGGAAAATGAATAAAAGAAGGTTTAACCTTCTCATTTGACCATTCACATGCAATCATAGACATCTTCATACAC
Organism: Octopus sinensis; assembly: GCF_006345805.1. Taxonomy (NCBI): domain Eukaryota; kingdom Metazoa; phylum Mollusca; class Cephalopoda; order Octopoda; family Octopodidae; genus Octopus; species Octopus sinensis. The sequence goes on from NW_021833290.1 coordinate 39,550, forward strand.
ATTCAAGCATGAATATGGTAGTAGAAAGTAAAGTTAGAGTTACAGAGAGAGAGAGAGAGAGAGATGGGGGTATGAATGTAATCCATTCACACCACTCTGTACTACAAACTGCAGTAGATTTATTAGAGAGGAGAAATGAGAAAATGATAATTGAAAATACAGATACCAAATAAAATTAGGTAGGATGTGGTTAGAGAATATATAAATGGCATACTAGATTTAGAGGATATTCTAGATATAGATGATATGCTATTGAATTATTGAATATGATTTTCAGAAGAGAATATTCTGAACCTTTTAGGAATTTTGCTACATCGTAATGCAATTCTATAATGTTCTGATAAATACAATTTTGAAATAGTCTGCTTGTATACCTCCCAACCTCTAATACTGCGCAAACGTTGTTAGTTTTTTACTATTTGTCTCCCTTAAAAGGTTCTCCATTCCAAGCAGTGTGGTTAAGCTTTAATAGGGATAGGATCGTGTTAAATTTCCCTCTCTTTCTTTACCTCTCCACACACACGTGTATATATACATGTGTGTGTGTGTGTGTGTGTGTGTGTGTGTGTGTATTAACACAGAAGAATGGAGATATCATACACATTGAATCAGATTGGCAAATCACAAAATCTTGCGATACAGTAATACTGCGTATTAATCGGCCCTTTAGTTACAGGGTGTTCTCTTTTCATGTTCTGAGTTCAAAATTTGGAGGACGATTTTGCCTTTCATCTTTTTGGGGTCGATGAATTAAGTACCAGCCGAGCACTAGGGTGGATGTAATCGACAAGCCCCCAGCCACAAAATTGCAGGCCTTGTGCTTATCGTAGAAAGAATATTTTAGCCCCTTGATTACCAAATTACCAAATGGCTTCGTGGTAGAAAAACAGAGGCAAATACAGCAATCATCAGAAATATTTGAATGGAATTTTTGTGGTTCTTATTCCTTCTGATAACTCCGTTGTCATAAGGATATAATAAGTAATAACAATATATATATATGTGTGTGTGTGTGTATGCTTATATATGCACATACGCATACACACACAGGAAAATTTATATATGTGTGCATGAAGGTTTGTATGTAGGCCACTCTCTCGACTCCAGTTAATTATGAGTATTTATAAACATGGGGTAAACTAGATCAAACCAACCTTCTGATATTTGAACATAATCTTTTCGATAATAAAACACAGTGCTCGGAAATCATGTTGATCCACTGAAATTTAAATCAACTCATTGTTGTTTATTACCAACAACATTTAACGAGGAATTGAGAATTTTATGACCTCATTTTTATTTTTTTCATTTTCCTATAACCCAAAAAACTGTTTTGCTTACATTTTAACTATGCTGGGAAGAATAAGAAGCGCCATCTTCATATTTTTCTATTGGGTTGCTGTTCAAATATCTGAAAAAGAGACAAATATTACACACTTTAAAATAAGTAAAATTAAATAAATCTGTTTACTCTTGTTCATTTCTAAATTGCTTTTTAGTCAACACTAACAGGGTAAATGCTGATATTACACACTACAATTGTTTATTCCTCTTTATATTTCTATGGGAAGTGTTGTTTGAACAAGAATAGGTTCCTTCAATCTAACTTAATTATCCTAACAGAAAACCTGATAACAAAACAGCAAAAGATGGAAGGGAATAAAATACAAAAATAAAAAAAAATAACAAGGAGACTTTCTTATGTGCACAATATGGGTTTTAGTCAACATTCTCATCTATGGTAGAAATATCTTCCTCCATACAGGCAAGGTTCTGTGGCAGGAAAATTACATCTCACATCCATGGATTCTTTAGTCCAACTGTGTGGCACCTTGGACAAATAACATTAACTATAACCTTGGGTCAACTAAGCGTTGTGAGTAAATTTGCTGCAGGAAACTGTGTGGATTCCCTTCGTATATATATATATATATATATATATATATATATATATATATATATATATATATATTATATATATATATATATTATATATATATATGCGAGTGCTTTATAACCAATATTGGTTTGTTTACGTCCCCCTAACTTAGTGATTCCTCAAAAGTTATCCGACTGATTAAGTGCCAGATTTTAAAAATTCAGTACTAAGGATGATTTGTTCGAGTAAACGCTTGAAGGTAGTACTCCAGCATGGCCGCAATCTGATAACTGAAACAAGGAATAGTAAAAGTACATACTCCAGTAGCAGTGTAATGATAAAAAAGGTTTTCAAAACAATAAAATAATAATTATTGCAATAACATTGACCATCTTCAGACCAGTGCATAACTATCAGAATCCTATTCAAAGTTCATAAAACAATGGTCACCTTTTGGTAGAAGATAAATACTGGGTACCTATAAATTGACTTTACAATTTGAACACTTCAGAAGACAATGAAGAACAAGGATAACTCATCAAACTTTATTGGAAATCTTTGGCAAACAAATATCAGAAGCATTAGAACACTTCGACGTGGATTTAATTGTTACCAATTCTACGTCGCTAAAAGCCACACTTCTTTTTTGTCGGTTGAATTTTATAACGGGATTTTTACTAAAAGAGTCTTCCCAATGAAGACGTTCTTTTAAATTTGATTAATCTACACATTTCCTTTGGAAATAACTGAGATATTTTGATTCAAAGTCACTTTTTTGCCTTACGCTGCCATTTTTTACCTCGAAAACTTTGAAATAAATATTTTAAAGAATCAATTTCCAATTATTTTAGCTCCAAATGTAGCTTACATCTCGATCATCATTGCCAAAACGATGCAATTAATTAGGTTGAGAGCTGAATTACTAATTAAATCATGTAATAGGAGTGGAAGAGCTGCACTCTGTTGTTCACAGTCTCTAAGTGAAGTTCAGTAACAAGGACGGGGAGTCTATTGTTGGGGTGCCGGGTGGGATAATCTATAGTCACCTTGATACTTTGGTGGATGGAGTTGGCTACTTGCTGCATGCTCTCCATTATGTTCCTCTCAGTTTCTACATTACCGTTACTAGAGCTGGTCTTAACTGTGATATTAATGCAATCTATATACCTACAGTAAATTAGAAGAGTTGTGGACTGTTTTGCCAAGGATTGCTTAGGTTTTCTGATCCACCAGGTCATGAAGAGGCCGGCAATATCTCCAGATACACCGACACAAATGGCCGCACCTTGAACTTACATGTATAGTTTCAAGCATTTGTCTTATGAAGGAAGGCCGAAGACGCACGACCTTTGTTCTCTCGAAAAACGACGACGCCGTGGTGATCTCATTCTTGGTCCCTACATCATAAGCGGAAAGTGTATCCTCTCGAAAGAGCTGTTCTTCACTCCTGCTCCAGAGCGTCGGCTGCAGGGTCACTCCGAAAAGCTCTATCTACGACGATTTCATCTCAATCGAAGGAGAGGGGCTATCTCCGTCCGGGTTGCGGATCCGTGGAATAAGCTGCCGGACGAGATAGTGAAGATGCCGACGACCGCTCGGTTCAAAGTCTCTCTTGACCAGAAATAGCCTGAACTCTTTGTATGACCACCCTCCCTGTACATAACGCCCTGTCCCCCTACATGGCCTTGCTTTTGCTTTTTGAGACAAAAAATTAAACTAAACTAAACTAGTGATACTTTAGTCTGTGGTTCTTCAAGGTGGTTCTTACGCTAGCTCCTACTGCCTGTGCAATCATTCCTTTCTCCTAATTGTTGTTCTCAGGGAGTTGGGTGGGTAGGGTCAAGCCACACCAGCGCTCAGTGGTGCATTTATTTACTGCTGAAGTGATGGTGGGTGGTCTAAGAATCTGTGATCTGGCGGGGTAGAATATATAGTCTAAGAACGAGACACGGATCACGCGTGTTGACATCACAGAACTACACTTCACATTTCACAGACAATCTCATTACATTATACTCCAGCAAAATCGATGTCAATAGATGGGTAGAGGGAAGCAAGTCCTTAGTGTCCACTACACAACATGTGAAGAACTTGGAGTGACCAAAAATACTCATTTTATTGAGGATGTCCTCAGTGCTAACAGAAGAAGAAGAAGAAGAAGAAGAAGAAGAAGAAAAAGAAGAAGAAGAAGAAGAAGAAGAAGAAAAAGAAGAAGAAGAAGAAGGAGAAGAAGAAGAAGAAGGAGAAGAAGAAGAAAGAAGAAAAAGAAGAAGGAGAATAAGGAGGAGAAGAAGAAGGAGAAGAAGAAGAAGAAGAAGAAAGAAGAAGAAGAAGTAGAAGAAGAAGGAGAATAAGGAGAAGAAGAAGAAGAAGAAGAAGAATAAGAAGAAGAAGAAGAAGGAGAGAAGAAGAAGGAGAAGAAAAAGAAGAAGAAAAAAGAAGAAGAAGAAGAGAAGAAGAAGAAGGAGAAGAAGAAGAAGAAGAAAAAGAAGAAGAAGAAGAAGAAGAAGAAGAAAAAGAAGAAGTAGAAAAAGAAGAAGGAGAAGAAGAAGAAGGAGAAGAAGAAGGAGAAGAAGAAGAATAACGGCAATGCGGATAAATAACTGCCAGTCGTTGTCATGTCCAAACACATTCAAATAGATATATCATGAATAGAGTCCAGTAGTTGATTCGTCGATATATTAAGGAAATGCGAAAAAAATGTCATCGTTCAGAAGATATATGAAGCAGGAAGAAACGTTGCTTAGTTTCACATCGTATGTAATTGCGAAGAAATATTGAATAATGTTCATTATGTGAAGAAAGAATTTATATGGAAATATAACGAATAAGGGAAGAAGAAGAACAAGAAGAAGAAGAAGAAGAAGAATAGAAGAAGAAGAAGAGAAGAAAAGAAGAAGGAGGAGGAGGAGAAGAAGAAGAATAAGAGAAGAAGAAGAAGAAGAAGAGAAAAGAAGAAGAATGAGGAGAAGGAGAAAAAGGAGGAGGAGAAGGAGAAAAAGAAGAAGAAGAAGAAGAAAAACAAGAAGAAGAAGAGGGGGATTTAGGAAGAAGAAGAAGAAGAAGAAGAAGAAGAAGAAAAGAAGAAGAAGAAGAGAAGAAGAAGAAGAAGGAGAAGAAGAAGGAGAGGGATAATAATAATAATAATAATAAGAAGAAGAAGAAGAAGAAGAAGAAGAAGAAGAAGAAGAAGAAGAAGAAGAAAAGAAGAAGAAGAAGAAGAAGAAAAGAAGAAGAAGAACAAAAACTTCAACAACAATAACAAAAAAATTATCTCGGTGGAATTGTGGATAAATAACCACACGGCACCACAGAATCAACAGAACAATGTGAAATAAAATAGTAGCTAAAACTTATATTAATAGTGCAGATACAGACATACATATGAACATACACATATATTTTCAGGAATAACATTTTTATGCAGACAATTATCAACTGACAGTCATTGACATGTTCAGACTCAATCAAATAAATATAACACGAATATGAGAACTGAATATGATTTACAGTAATAGAGAGTGAGAAAACATGGAAATAAGGGGATATTAAATTTAAAGACATAGTATATTCCTCATGTATAAACGACAACATTGAAAGAACTTACAATTCCTCTAAGCTGTGAAGGCCTTGAAACATCTCCTTTTCAATCCTTGAAATTTTATTGTTGCCAAGGTTTCTGAAGCAGGAAACAATATTGGTTAGATTGACATAGTGTGAATTGCGATAACATATTCAATATTGTTCTTTATGAAAAGGGAAAAAATATAGGAAAATAACACAAGAAGAAGAGGAACAGGAAAGAGATTGAGAAGAAGAAGAAGCCAAAGAAGAAGGGGAGGTGGGGAAGGGGAAACGGAGAAGACAAGGAGGAAGTGGAGGGGGAGAAGAAGTAGAAGAAGGAGGAGTTGGAGGAGGAGGAACGAAGGAGAGGAAAATGGCTGAGGACGGAGTAGGACAAGGAGATGAAGGAGGGGTGGGGGAAATAGGAGGAGGAGCAGAGGGTAGAGTAGAAGAAAAAGATGTAAATTATTAAAAAGAGGAGGAGGGTGAGGAGACGAAGAAGAATAGGCAAAAGAGAAGAAAAAGAAGAAGAAGAGGAAAAAGAAGAAGAAGAAGAAAGCGATGAAGAAGGAGGAGGAAGAGGAGAAGGAGGGAGAGAATTACAAAAAAGAAGATGAGAAAAAAAAGAAGAAGGAGGAGAAGGAGGAGAAGTAGAAGAAAGTAGAAGTAGGAGTGGAAGAAAAAGAGGAAGAAGAAAGAGGATAAGGAGGGGGAGGGGAAAGTAAGAATTACAAGAAGGAGGAGGAGGAGGAGAAGAAGAAGAAAAGAAGAAGAAGAAGAAGCAGAAGAAGAAAAAGGAGGAGGAGTAGAGGTAGAAGAAGAGGAAGAAGAACAGGAAGCTGTAGAAGAAAGAGAAGACGGAAGAAGAGGCAAGAGGTGGAGGAGGAGGATGAAGGGGAAGAAGAAGTTAGAGAAAAAGAAAAAAAGAAGAAGAAGGAGGAGGAGAATAACAAAATGAAACTATGAAGAAGAAAGAGCCGAAAGAGGAGAAGTAGATGAAGAAATAGAAAGTAGAATAAGAAGAAGTAGAGGAAAAAGAAAAATAAGGAGGAAGATGAGGAGGAGAAGTACAAGAAGAAGAAGAAGAAGAAGAAGAAGAAGAAGAAGAAGGAGAAGAAGAAGAAGAAGGAGAAGAAGAAGGAGGAGGAGGAGGAGGAGGAGAAGAAGAAGAAGTAGAAGTAGAAGAAGAAAGAAGAAAAAGAAGAAGAAAAGAAGACGAAGAACAAGAAGAAGGAAAAGGAGGAGGATGAAGGGGAAGAAGAAGAGAAAGGAGGAGGATGAGAAGAATATGAAGAAGTAGAAAGTGTAGAAGAGGTAGAAGACGAAGAAAAAAAGAAGTCGTAGAAAGAGAAGAAGAAAAGGAAAATGATGGAGGAAGACGGGGAACAGAAGTAGAAGAAGAAGACGAAGAAGGAGAAGAAGAAGGAGAATAAGAATTAGAAGAAGAAGAAGAAAAAGGAGCAAGAGAGGAGAGGGGTGGAGATGGACGAGAATTACAAGAAGAAAAAGGAGGGGTGGGGTGGTGAGAGGAGGAAGTGAATTACAAGAAGTAAATGTAGATGAAGAAGAAGAGAATAAAATTAGAAGAAGAAAAGAAAGAGGAGGAGGTGGAGGAGGAGAAGAAGAAGAATAGTTTAAAAGAAGGAGAAGAAGAAGAAATTGAAGAAGAGAAGAAAAAGAAGGAGGAGGATGATGAGCAGGAGGTGAGGCGGAGGAAGGAGAAGACGAAGAAGAAGAAGAAGAAGAAGAAGAAGAAGAATAGTTTAAAAGAAGAAGGAGAAGAAGAAGAAAATGAAGAAGAAGAGAAGAAAGTAAGGATAGGAGGAGGCATGAGGTTGGCTAAGGAATAAGAAGAAGGAAGACTAAGACTAAGAATATAAGAAGAAGACGACGACGACGAAGAATAAGAATAATAAGAAGAAGAGTATAAGGAAGAATAAAGAATAGAAAAGAAGAAGAAGAAGAAAAAGACGAAGACGAAGAAGAAGAAGAAAGGAAGAAGAAGAAGGGGAGTAGAAGAAAAAGAAGAAGAAGAAGAAGAAGAAAGAAGTTATATTGAAAATCATGGTGTTGAAGACGAAACTGAAATTGTTCTTAAAATATCAGGAAATAATTCAAGGATAGATCGATAAATTTTGGGCGAGAAGACATGGCTGAAAAATCATGGAATATACGGAATCAGAAATCAACATATTCAAATGCACTCATACGCATTCTTATATTCATAGTATCAACGACGGAATGCGGTATGCACACTCACATCACACATATTCCCACTCACCCTTGTGGAAATATGGTGAGAGAGATTATTTCATATCGCTTCATTGTCAGAAGAATATTAGAAAACACACGCTTACAAGAAATATATCAGCAGTTTAATTGTATCAGGCCAAATATTCGAGCTTACAAGTACAGTATGTATTTCAGGTTTACAGATAGAATGTATGTGACTATATTATTCGAATATATATTTTCCGCTTCCAATTTAGTTGCTCTATTACATAAATAACGTGAAGTGAATGACAAAATTCGAAGTTGAATGATAATATCGAAACATGAAGGAGAATATTGAAATAGGAAATGGAGGAGGATGTAAAATATAAAATAAAGGAATAATATATTCACATTTCACACAGAACTACACTTATATATGAACATACACATATACTTCAGCTAAAAATATTTGATGCAAACATGTAAACTCACAAACGTTACCATTTCTAATACAAATTCATATCAAAATCATTGAAATTGGGGAACAAAATGAGTTATTTAGATGCGAATTGAAACGAAGCAAGTACAAGAAAGGAACATTATATTTTTCCTATTATTTCACATTTTCTCTCAAATTCTCTCTCTTTCTTTCACATTGTCTCGCTCTCTCATATTCTTCTTTGTATATTCCTAAATCGTGTTGATTCTACAAATTCGAATTGATTTTGTTTGGTGGAGTCTGAAATTTTATACATTTGTGAGCTTATATATCAGCATCAATTATTACATTCGGAAAATAATATCAAGAAACTGAAGAACTTACAATTCTGTTAAATTGCAAAGCCCCGTGAATACACCTTCTTTGATGGTTGCAATGTTGTTGGAACCAATATTTCTATAGCAGTAAAGAAAGAGTAAAATAGATTATATGGAAAATATTTGTGATACGACATCAAACACTGTGACTTCAGAATGAAAGGAAGAAAAAGAAGAAATATAACGAAGAAGAAAAAGAAGAAGAAGGAGAAGAAGAAGAAGAAGAAGAAGAAGAAGAAGAGAAGGTAGATGAAGAGAAGAAGAAGAATAAAAAGAAGAATAAGGAGGAGGAAAAGGAGAAGAAGAAGAAGAAGAAGAAGTAGAAGAAAACGTAGAAGAAGAAAGGAGAAGATAAAGGAGAAGAAGACCTAGAAGAAGAAAAAGAAGAAGAGGAGGCGGAGGAGGCGGAGGAGGCGGAGGAGGCGGAGGAGTCGGAGGTGGAGGAGAGGTGGGGATGTTAGGAGGAGGACAAAGGAATGGATGACTGAGGAGGGGCAGCTGGGGATAGCAGCAGAAGGAGCAGGAAGAGCAGGAGGATGAGTATAAGAGGAAGAATTGGAAGAGAATGGAAAAGAGGGAGACCATTGAAGAAGCAGAAAGTACAGAGAAGAAAAAGAACAAGAAAAAAAGAAGGAAAAGAAGAAGACAAAGAAGAAGTAGAACAGGAAGAAAAGTAACAAGAAGAAGAAGAAGATGAAGTAGAAGAAGAATAAGAGGAAGAAGAAGAAGAAGAAGACGACGAAGAAGAAGAGGAACATGCAGGAGATGAAGAAGGAAAGAAGAAGACGAAGAAGATGAAGAAGAAAAATAGAAGAAGAGAAAGAAGAAATTAAAGAAAAAGGAGGATGAGTAGGACGAAGAGGGGAGGTTGAGGAGAAGAATTGCAATAAGAAGAAGAAGAAAAAGGAGAAGGAGGTGGAGGAGGAGGGGGAATAGGAGAATTACAAGAAGAAGAACAAAACAACAACAATAACAAAAAAATTATCTCGGTGGAAGTGTGGATAAATAACCACACGGCACCACAGAATCAACAGAACAATGTGAAATAAAATAGTAGCTAAAACTTATATTAATAGTGCAGATACATACATACATATGAACATACACATATATATTTTCAGGAATAACATTTTTATGCAGACAATTATCAACTGACAGTCATTGACATGTTCAGACTCAATCAAATAAATATAAGACGAATATGAGAACTGAATATGATTTACAGTAATAGAGAGTGAGAAAACATGGAAATAAGGGGATATTAAATTTAAAGACATAGTATATTCCTCATGTATAAACGACAACATTGAATGAACTTACAATATCTCTAAGTTGTGAAGGCCTTGAAACATCTCTTTTTCAATCCTTGAAATTTTATTGAAGGAAAGAGATCTGAAGCAGGAAACAATATTGGTTAGATTGACATAGTGTGAGTTGCGATAACATATTCAATATTGTTCTTTATGAAGAGGGACAAAATTATAGGAAAATAATACAAGAAGAAGGGGAACAGGAAAGAGTTTGAGGAGAAGAAGAAGACAAAGACGAAGGGGATGAGCGGAAGGGGAAACGGAGAAGACGAGGAGGAAAAGGAGGGGGGAGAAGAAATAGGAGGAGTTCGAGGAGGAGGTGGGGAGGAGAAGAAAAAGCTTGAGGTCGGAAGAGGACAAGGAGATGCAGGAGGGGTGGGGGAAATAGGAGGAGGAGCAGAGGGTAGAGTAGAAGAAAAAGATGTAAATGATTAAAAAGAGGAGGAGGAGGATGAGGAGACGAAGAAGAATAGGTAAAAGAAAAAGAAGAAGAAGAGGAAAAAGAAAAAGAAGTAGAAGAAGGCGATGAAGAAGGAAGAGGAAGGGGAGAAGGAGGGAGAGAATTACAAAAAAGAAGATGAGGATAAAAAGAACGAGAAGGAGAAGGAGGAGAAGTAGAAGAAAGTAGAAGTGGGTTAGGAAGAAAAAGAAGAAGAAGAAGGAGAAGTAGAAGAAGAATAAATGAAGTAGAAGAAAGAGAAGTTGAAGAAAAAGAAAAATAAATAGGAAGATGAGGAGGAGAAGTAGAAGAAGAACAACAACAACAATAACAAAAAATTTATCCTGGTGGAAGTGTGGATAAATAACCACACGGCACCACAGAATCAAGAGAACAATGTGTAAGAAAATAGTAGCTAAAACTTGTATTAATAGTGCAGATACATACATACATATGAACATACACATATATATTTTCAGGAATAACATTTTGATGCAGACAATTATCAACTGACAGTCATTGACATGTTCAGACTCAATCAAATAAATATAAGACGAATATGAGAACTGAATATGATTTACAGTAATAGAGAGTGAGAAAACATGGAAATAAGGGGATATTAAATTTAAAGACATAGTATATTCCTCATGTATAAACGACAACATTGAAAGAACAATTTCTCTAAGTTGTGAAGGCCTTGAAACATCTCTTTTTCAATCCTTGAAATCTTATTGTTGCGAAGACCTCTGAAGCAGGAAACAATATTGGTTAGACTGACATAGTGTGAATTGCGATAACATATTCAATATTGTTCTTTATGAAAAAGAACAAAATTATAGGAAAATAATATGAGAGGAAGAGGAACAGGAAAGAGATTGAGGAGAAGAAGAAGCCAAAGAAGAAGGGGAGGAGGGGAAGGGGAAACGGGGAAGACAAGGAGGAAGTGGAGGGGGAAAAGAAGTAGAAGAAGGAGGAGTTGGAGGAGAAGGAACGAAGGGGAGGAAAAAGGCTGAGGACGGAGTAGAACAAGGAGATGCAGGAGGGGTGAGGGAAATAGGAGGAGGAGCAGAGGGTAGAGTAGAAGAAAAATATGTAAATTATTAAAAAGAGGAGGAGGGTGAGGAGACGAAGAAGAATAGGTAAAAGAGAAGAAAAAGGAAAAGAAGAGGAAAAAGAAGAAGCAGAAGAAGGCGATGAAGAAGGAGGAGGAAGAGGAGAAGGAGGGGGAGAATTACAAAAAAGAAGATGAGAAGAAGAAGAAAGAGGATGAGAAGGAGAAGTAGAAGAAAGTAGAAGAAAGAGGATAAGGAGGGGGAGGGGAAAGGAAGAATTACAAGATGAGGAGAAGAAGAAGAAGAAGCAGAAGAAGAAAAGGAGGAGTAGAGGTAGAAGAAGAAGAAGAAGAACAGGAAGCAGTAGAAGAAAGAGAAGAAGAAGGAAGAGGGGGCAAGAGGTGGAGGAGGAGGATGAAGGGGAAGAAGAAGTTAGAGAAAAAGAAAAAAAGAAGAAGGAGGAGGAGAATAACAAAATGAAAATATGAAGAAGAAAGAGCCGAAAGAGGAGAAGTAGACGAAGAAATAGAAAGTAGAATAAGAAGTAGAAGAAAATGAAATAGAAGAAAGAGAAGTTGAAGAAAAAGAAAAATAAGGAGGAAGATGAGGAGAAGTACAAGAAGAAGAAGAAGAAGAAGAAGAAGGAGGAGGAGGAGGAAGAGACGTAGAAGCAGAAGTAGAAAAAGAAGAAAAAGAAGAAGAAAAAAGAAGACGAATAAGAAGAAGGAAGAGGAGGAGGATGAAGGCGAAGAAGAAGAGAAAGGAGGAGGAGGAGAAGAATATGAAGAAGTATAAAGTGTAGAAGAAGTAGAAGACGAAAAAAAAAGAAGTGGTAGAAAGAGAAGAAGAAAAGGAAAAAGATGGAGGAAGACGGGGAACAGAAGTAGAAGAAGAAGACGAAGAAGGAGAAGAACAAGGAGAATAAGAATAAGAATTAGAAGAAGAAGAAGAAAAAGGAGCAAGAGAGGAGAGGGGTGGAGGTGGACGAGAATTACAAGAAGAAAAAGGAGGGGTGGGGTGGTGAGAGGAGGAAGTGAATTACAAGAAGTAAATGTAGATGAAGAAGAAGAGAATAAAATTAGAAGAAGAAAAGAAAGAGGAGGAGGTGGAGGAGGAGAAGAAGAAGAATAGTTTAAAAGAAGGAGAAGAAGAAGAAATTGAAGAAGAGAAGAAAAAGAAGGAGGAGGATGATGAGCAGGAGGTGAGGCGGAGGAAGGAGAAGAAGACGAAGAAGAAGAAGAAGAAGGAGAAGAAGAAGAAGAAGAAGACGACGACGACGAAGAAGAAGTAAAAGAAGAAGAAGGAGAAGAAGAAAAGAAGAAGAAGAAGAAGAAGAAAGAAGAAGAAGAAGAAGAAGAAGATACATTAAAAATCATTGTCTTCAAGACGACCCTTAAAATGTTTTCATAATATCATGAAATAATTCAAGGATAGAATGAAAAATTTTGGGCGAGAAGACATGGCTGAAAAATCATGGAATATACGGAATCAGAAATCAACATATTCAAATGCACTCATACGCATTCTTATATTCACAGTATCAACGACGGAATGCGCTCTGCACACTCACATCACACATATTCCCACTCACCCTTGCGGAAATATGGTGAGAGAGATTATTTATTTAATATCGCTTCATTGTCACAAGAATATTAGAAAACACACGCTTACAAGAAATATATCAGCAGTTTAATTGTATCAAGCCAAGTATTCCAGCTTATAAGTACAGTAAGTATTTCAGGTTTACAGATAGATGTATGTGACTATATTATTCGAATATATATTTTCCGCTTCCAATTCAGTTGCTCTATTACATAAATAACGTGAAGTGAATGACAAAATTCGAAGTTGAATGATAATATCGAAACACGAAGGAGAATATTGAAATAAGAAATGGAGGAGGATGTAAAATATAAAATAAAGGAATAATATAGTCACATTTCACACAGAACTACACTTATATATGAACATACACATATACTTCAGCTAAAAATGTAACCTCACAAACGTTACCATTTCTAATACAAATTCATATCAAAACCTTTGAAATTTGGGGAACAAAAAAGAGTTAATGAGATGCGAATTGAAACAAAGCAACTACAAGAAAGGAACATTATATTTTTCCTATTATTTCACTTTCTCTCTCAAATTCTCTCTCTTTCTTTCACATTGTCTCGCTCTCTCATATTCTCTTTGTATCTTCCTAAATCGTGTTCATTCTTCAAATTCGAATTGATTTTGTTTGGTGCAGTCTGAAATATTATATATTTGTGAGCTTATATATCAGCATCATTACTTTCGGAAAATAATATCAAGAAATTGAACAAACTTACAATGTCTTTAAATTCGAAAGGCCCGTGAATAAACCTTCTTTGATGGTTGAAATGTTGTTCCATCTCAGATCTCTATAGCAGTAAAGAAAGAGTAAAATAGATTATATGGAAAATATATGTGATACGACACCAAACACTGTGATTTCAGAATGAAAGGAAGAAAAAGAAGAAAGATAACGAAGAAAAAGAAGAAGTAGACGGAGGAGGAGGAGAAGAAGTAGAAGAAGAAGATGAGTAGAAGAAGAAAGTAGAAGAAGGAGAATTGGGCAGGAGGTGGAGGGGGCGGAAGAGAAGGTGTAGTGGGGAGGTTAGGAGGAGGACCAAGGAATGGATGACTGAGGAGCGGCAGCTGGGGGTAGAAGCAGAAGGAGCAGGAAGAGCATGAGAATGAGAATAAGAGGAAGAATTGGCAGAGAATGGAAAAGAGGGAGACAAGTGACGGAGCAGAAAGTACAGAGAAGAAAAAGAAGAAGAAAAAAAGAAGAAGAAGAAGAAGAAGAAGAAGAAGAAGAAAAATAGAAGAAGAATACAAATAAGTAGAAAAATAAGAAGAAAAAAGAAGGCAAAGAAGAAGACAAAAAAGAAGTAGAACACGAAGAAAAGTAACAAGAAGAAGAAGTAGATGAAGTAGAAGAAGAAGAAGACGACGAAGAAGAAGAGGAACATGTAGGAGATGAAGAGGGAAAGAAGAAGACGAAGAAGATGAAAAAAAAGAAAAATAGAAGAAGAGAAAGAAGAAATTGAAGAAAGAGTAGGATGAGTAGGACGAAGAGGGGAGGTTGAGGAGGAGAATTGCAATAAGAAGAAGAAAAAGGAGGAGAAGGAGGTGGAGCAGGAGGGAGAATAGGAGAATTACAAGAAGAAGAACAAAACAACAACAACAACAATAAAAAAAATTTATTTCGGTGGAAGTGTGGATAAATAACCACACGGCACCACAGAATCAAGAGAACAATGTGTAAGAAAATAGTAGCTAAAACTTATATTAATAGTGCAGATACATACATACATATGAACATACACATATATATTTGCAGGAATTACATTTTTATGCAGACAATTATCAACTGACAGTCATTGACATGTTCAGACTCAATCAAATAAATATAAGACGAATATGAGAACTGAATATGATTTACAGTAATAGAGAGTGAGAAAACATGGAAATAAGGGGATATTAAATTTAAAGACATAGTATATTCCTCATGTATAAACGACAACATTGAATGAACTTACAATTTCTCTAAGTTGTGAAGGCCTTGAAACATCTCCTTTTCAATCCTTGAAATTTTATTGCTGTCAAGAGATCTGAAGCAGGAAACAATATTGCTTAGATTGACATAGTGTGAATTGCGATAACATATTCAATATTGTTCTTTATGAAAAGGGACAAAATTATAGGAAAATAATACAAGAGGAACAGGAAAGAGATTGAGGAGAAGAAGAAGACGAAGAAGGGGATGAGGGGAAGCGGAAAAGAAGAAGACTAGGAGGAAAAGGAGGGGGAGTAGAAGTAGAAGAAGGAAGAGTTGGAGGAGGAGGAGGGGAGAAGAAGAAGAAGGAGGAGGACTGAAGAGGACAAGGAGATGAAGGAGAGAAAGGAACATAGGAGGAGGATGGGCAGAGGAAAAGAAGACAAAGAAGAAGAGGAGGAGGGGAAGGGGAAAATAAGAAGACAAGGAGGAAGAGGAGTTGGGAGAAGAAGTAGAAGGAGGAGGAGGAGAAGGATGAGTAGGAGGAGTAGGCGGAGATGAGGAGAAGTAGGTTGAGGACGGGGGAGGACAATGAGATGCAGGAGGGGGAATAGGAGGAGGAGGAGGAATGGGAGGAGTAGAAGAAGAAGATGTAGAAGATTAAAAAGAGGAGGAAGAAAAAGAAGATATAGAAGAATGAAGGGGATGGAGAGGAGAAGAATAATAAGAAGAAGAAGCAGGAAAAAGAAGAGGAAGAAGAAGTAGATGAAGAAGAAGAAGAAGAAGAAAAAGAAGAAGGAGAAGGAAATGGAGGAAAAGAGATGGATGAGGAGGAAGGGGAAGGAGAAGAAGGAGAAGAAGAAGAAGAACAACAACAACAACAAGAATAAGAAGAAGAAGTAGGAGGAAGAGGAGGAGAATAACAAAATGAAGAAGATAAGAAGAAGAAGAAGAAGAAGAAGAAGAAGAAGAAGGAGGAGGAAAAGTAGAAGAAGAAAAGAACAAAAAGAAGAAGAAGACGACGACGACGAAGAAGAAGTAGAAGAAGAAGAAGGAGAAGAAGAAGAAGAAGAAGTAAAAGAAGAAGAAGAAGAAGAAGAAGAAGAAGAAGAAGATACGTTGAAAATCATGGTGTTCAAGACGAAACTGAAAATGTTGTCATAATATCAGGAAATAATTCAAGGATAGAGCGGTAAATTTTGGGCGAGAAGACATGGCTGAAAAATCAGGGAATATACGGAATCAGAAATCAACATATTCAAACGCACTCATTCGCATTCTTATAGTCATAGTATCAACGACGGAATGCGCTATGCACACTTACATCACTCATAATCCCACTCACACTTGTGGAAATATGGTGAGAGAGATTATTTATTTCATATCGCTTCATTGTCAGAAGAATATTAGAAAACACACGCTTACAAGAAATATATCAGCAGTTTAATTGTATCAGGCCAAATATTCCAGCTTACAAGTACAGAAAGTATTTCAGGTTTACAGATAGAATGTATGTGACTATATTATTCGAATATATATTTTCCGCTTCCACTTCAGTTACATAAATAACGTGAAGTGAATGACAAAATTCGAAGTTGAATGATAATATCGAAACACGAAGGAGAATATTGAAATAAGAAATGGAGGAGGATGTAAAATATAAAATAAAGGAATAATATAGTCACATTTCACACAGAACTACACTTATATATGAACATACACATATACTTCAGCTAAAAGTATTTGATGCAAACATGTAAACTCACAAACGTTACCATTTCTAATACAAATTCATATCAAAACCTTTGAAATTTGGGGAACAAAAATGAGTTATTGAGATGCAAATTGAAACAAAGCAACTACAATAAAGGAACATTGTATTTTTCCTATTATTTCACTTTCTCTCTCAAATTCTCTCTCTTTCTTTCACATTGTCTCGCTCTCTCATATTCTTTTTGTATCTTCCTAAATCGTATTCATTCTACAAATTCGAATTGATTTTGTTTGGTGCAGTCTGAAAGTTTATACATTTGTGAGCTTATATGTCAGCATCAATTATAACTTTCGGAAAATAGTATCAAGAAATTAAACGAACTTACAATTCTTTTAAATTTGAAAGCCCCGTGAATGTACCTTCTTTGATGGTTGAAATGTTGTTCTCGTACAGATCTCTATAGCAGTAAAGAAAGAGTAAAATAGATTATATGGAAAATATTTGTGATTCGATATCAAACACTGTGACTTCAGAATGAAAGGAAGAAAAAGAAGAAAGATAACGAAGAAGAAGAAGAAGAAGAAGAAGATTAAGACAGGAAAAGAAGAAGAAGAAGAAAGGAAAAGAAGAAGAAAAAGAAAGAAAAAGGAGAAGAAGAAGCAGTAGTAGAAGAAAAAGAAAAGTAGAAGAAGGGGAATTAGGGACGAGGTGGAGGATGTGGGGGTGGAGCAGAGGTGGGGAGGTTAGGAGGAGGACAAAGGAAGGGATGCCTGTTCAGGGGGCCGCTGAGGGTAGCAGCTGAAGGAGCAGGAAGAGCTGGAGACTGAGAATAAGAGGGAGAATTGGCAGAGAATGGAAAAGAGGGAGACCAGTGACGGAGCATAAAGTACAGAGAAGAAAAAGAAGAAGAAGACAAAGAAGAAGAAGAAGAACAAAATTAGAAGAGGAAGAAGGAGGAGGAGAAGAAGTAGAAGAAGAAGCAGAAGAAGAAGAAAACAAAGAAAATTAAGAAGAAGAAGAAAAAAGAAGGCAAAGAAGAAGTAGAACACGAAGAAAAGTAACAAGAAGAAGAATAAGTAGAAGAAGAAGAAGAGGAAGAAGAAGAAGACAAAGAAAAGGAAGAAGAAGAAGAAGAGGAAGAAGAAGAAGACGACGAAGAAAAGGAACATGAAGGAGATGGAGAAGGAAAGAAGAAGACGAAGAAGATGAAGAAGAAGAAAAATAGAAGAAGAGAAAGAAATTGAAGAAAAAGGAGGATGAGTAGGACGAAGAGGGCATGTTGAGGAGGAGAATTGCAATAAGAAGAAGAAAATGAGGAGAAGGAGGTGGAGGAGGAGGGGGAATAGGAGAATTACAAGAAGAAGAACAAAAACAACAACAACAACAACAAAAATATTATCTCGGTGGAAGTGTGGATAAATAACCACACGGCACCACAGAATCAAGAGAACAATGTGTAAGAAAATAGTAGCTAAAACTTATATTAATAGTGCAGATACAGACATACATATGAACATACACATATATATTTTCAGGAATAACATTTTTATGCAGACAATTATCAACTGACAGTCATTGACATGTTCAGACTCAATCAAATAAATATAAGACGAATATGAGAACTGAATATGATTTACAGTAATAGAGAGTGAGAAAACATGGAAATAAGGGGATATTAAATTTAAAGACATAGTATATTCCTCATGTATAAACGACAACATTGAAAGAACTTACAATTCCTCTAAGCTGTGAAGGCCTTGAAACATCTCCTTTTCAATCCTTGAAATTTTATTGTAGGAAAGATCTCTGAAGCAGGAAACAATATTGGTTAGATTAACATAGTGTGAATTGCGATAACATATTCAATATTGTTCTTTATGAAGAGGGACAAAATTATAGGAAAATAATACAAGAAGAAGAGGAACAGGAAAGAGATTAAGGAGAAGATGAAGAAGAAAGAGAGGAGGGGAAGGGGAAAAGAAGAAGTCAAGGAGGAAGAGTAGGGGGGAGAAGAAGTAGAAGAAGGAGGAGTTGGAGGAGGAGGAGGAGGAGGAGGGGAGGTGAAGTAGGATGAGGACAGGGAAGGACAAGGAGATGCAGGAGGGGGAGGAAAATAGGAGGAGGTGCAGAGGGTAGAGTATAAGAAGATATAGAAGATTAAAAGTGGAGGAAGAAAAAGAAGTAGAAGGAAGAGGAGGGTGAAAAGAAGAAAAAGAAGAAGAAGAAAAAGAAGAAGTAAAACGAGAAGAAGAAGCGGAAAATGAAGAAGAAGTAGAAGCAGGAAAAAAGGAGAAGAAGGAAGAAGAGAAAAATAGGTGGAGGCGGAGGTGGAAGAGGAAGGGGAAGAAGAAGAAGACAGATGAGAAGGAGGAGGAGGAGGAGGAGGAGGAAGGGGAAGTAGAAGAAAAAGAAGGAGGAGAAGGAGGAGGAGGAAGAGTAGTAGAAGAAGAAGAATAAGATGAAGAAGAAGAAGATGACACTTTGAATATCATGGTATTCAAGATGAATCTGGAAATGTTCTCAAGATATCAGGAAATAATTCAAGGATAGATCGAGAAATTTTGGGCGAGAAGACATGGCTGAAAACTCAGGGAATATACGAAATCAGAAATCAACATATTCAAATGCACTCATACGCATTTTTATTTTCATAGTATCAACAACGGAATGCGGTATGCACACTCACATCACACATAATCCCACTCACACTTGTGGAAATATGGTGAGAGAGATTATTTATTTCATATCGCTTCATTGTCAGAAGAATATTAGAAAACACACGCTTACAAGAAATATATCAGCAGTTTAATTGTATCAGGCCAAATATTCCAGCTTACAAGTACAGAAAGTATTTCAGGTTTACAGATAGAATGTATGTGACTATATTATTCGAATATATATTTTCCGCTTCCACTTCAGTTACATAAATAACGTGAAGTGAATGACAAAATTCGAAGTTGAATGATAATATCGAAACACGAAGGAGAATATTGAAATAAGAAATGGAGGAGGATGTAAAATATAAAATAAAGGAATAATATAGTCACATTTCACACAGAACTACACTTATATATGAACATACACATATACTTCAGCTAAATGTATTTGATGCAAACATGTAAACTCACAAACGTTACCATTTCTAATACAAATTCATATCAAAATCATTGGAATTTGGGGGAAAAATGAGTTATTGAGATGCGAATTGAAACAAAGCAACTACAATAAAGGAACATTATATTTTTCCTATTATTTCACTTTCTCCCCCAAATTCTCTCTCTTTCTTTCACATTGTCTCGCTTTCTCCTATTCTCTTTGTATCTTCTTAAATCTTGTTCATTCTACAAATTTGAATTGATTTTGTTTAGTTCAGTCTGAAATTTTATACATTTGTGAGCTTATATATCAGCATCAATTAATACTTTCGGATAATAGTATCAAGAAATTAAACGAACTTACACTGTTTTTAAATTGGAAAGCCCCGTGAATACACCTTCTTTGATGGTTGAAATGTTGTTCCCGAAAAGATATCTATAGCAGTAAAGAAAGAGTAAAATAGATTATATGGAAAATATTTGTGATACGACATCAAACACTGTGACATCTGAATGAAAGGAAGAAAAAGAAGAAAGATAACGAAGAAGAAAAGGAAGAAGAAGGAGGAGGAGGAGGCGAAGAGGAAGAAAAGTAGAAGAAGAAGAATTAGTAGAAGAAGAAAGGAGAAGAGGTAGTAGAAGAAAAAGAAGCGAAAGAAGGAATACCTGGAAAAAGGAGGAGGAGGATGATAAAAGGGAAGAAGAAGTAGAAGAAAAAGTAAAAGAAGAAGAAGAAGGGGATGGGAGGAAAAGAATAACAAGAAGAAGAAGATAAATATAAGAAAGACGAGAGGAGGAGGAGGAGAAGTAGGTGAAGAAGTAGAAATAAGAAGAAGAAGAAGGAGAAGAAGAACAACAACAAGTCGAAATAGAAGGAGGATGAGGAGGGGGAGGGGAAGAAGAAATATTGCAAGAAGAAGGAAGGAAAGAACAGGAAGAAGAAGATGTAGAAGTAGTAGAAGCAAGAAAAAGAAGAAAGATAACGAAGAAGAAAAGGAAGAAGAAGGAGGAGGAGGAGGCGAAGAGGAAGAAAAGTAGAAGAAGAAGAATTAGTAGAAGAAGAAAGGAGAAGAGGTAGTAGAAGAAAAAGAAGCGAAAGAAGGAATACCTGGAAAAAGGAGGAGGAGGATGATAAAAGGGAAGAAGTAGAAGAAAAAGTAAAAGAAGAAGAAGAAGGGGATGGGAGGAAAAGAATAACAAGAAGAAGAAGATAAATATAAGAAAGACGAGGAGGAGGAGGAGGAGAAGTAGATGAAGAAGTAGAAATAAGAAGAAGAAGAAGGAGAAGAAGAACAACAACAAGTCGAAATAGAAGGAGGATGAGGAGGGGGAGGGGAAGAAGAAATATTGCAAGAAGAAGAAGGAAGGAAAGAACAGGAAGAAGAAGATGTAGAAGTAGTAGAAGCAAGAAAAAGAAGAAGATGAAGGAGGTGGAGGAGAAGGAGATAGAGAATAACAAAAACAGAAGTGAAGAAGAAGAAGGAGGAGGAGGAGGAGTAGAAGAAGAAGTAGAAAGAAGAAGAGGAAGAAAAAAAGAAAAAGACAAAGAAGAAGAAGAAGGAAGGGGAGGAAAAAGGAGGAGGAGGAGTGTGAAGGAGGAGAATAAGTAGGAGAACATGAAAAAGAAGAAGAAGATGAAGGAGGAGGAGGTTGAGAATAACAAAAAGAAGAATATAAGAAGAAGAAAGAGGAGTAGGAGGAGAAGTAGATGAAGAAGTAGAAAGTAGTGGTAGAAGAAGACATAGAAGAAGAAGAAAAAAGAAGTAGAAGAATGAGAAGAAGAAATGAAAAAGAAGAAGGAAGGAACAGAAGAAGAAGAATTAGAAGAAGAAGCAGAAGAAGAAGAAAATGAAGCAGGAGAGGAGGGGAGGAGGAGAATAACAAGAAGAAAAAGGAGGAGGCGCGGAGAGGATTGGGTAGAAAAAAAGAAGAGGAAAAAAGAAGTAGAAGAAGGAAGGGGAAAAAGGAGGAGGAAGAAGATGAAAGGGAAAAAGTAGGGGTAGAAGAAAAAGAAGAAGAAGAAGAACAAGGAGGAGGAGGAGGAGGAGTAGATGAAGAAGTTGAAAGTAGAAGAGGAAGAAGTGGAAGAAGAAGAAAAAAGGAGAAGCGAGAGAAGAAGAAGGTTAAGAAGAAGTAGTAGAGAGAGAAGAAGAAGAAGAAAAAGAAGAAGAAGAAGGAGGAGAAGAAGGTGCAGCAGGAGGAGAGGAACAGAAGGAAGAAGAAGAAAAAGAAGAAGAAGAAGAAGAAGAAGAAGAAGAAAAAAGGAGAAGCGAGAGAAGAAGAAGAAGGAGGAGGAGGAGGAGAAGTAGATGAAGAAGAAGAAAAAGAAGAAGAAGAAGAAGGAAAAGAAGAAGAAAACGAAGGAAAAGAAGAAGAAGGCAGAATACGAAATGACAAAAAGATGAAGAAGAAGGCGGAGAAGGAGAAATAGAATAAGAAAAAGAACAAAAAGAAGAAGAAGAAGAAGAAGAAGAAGAGGAAGAAGAAAAATATAAAGCGGGAGAAGAAGAAGAAGAAGAACAACAACAACAACAACAACAACAAAAAGAAGAAAAAGAGGAAGAAGAAGAAGAAGAAGTGGAAAAAGAAAAAGATAAAGAGGGAGAAGAAGAAGAACAACAACAAAAAGAAGAAGAAGAAGAAGAAGAAGAAGAAGAAAAGATAAAGAGGGAGAAGAAGAAGAAGAAGAAAAAGAAGAAGAAAAAGAAGAAGAAGAAGAAGAAGAAGAAGATGACAATTTAAAAATGATGGTGTTCATGATGAAACTGAAAATGTTCTCATAATATCAGGAAATAATTCAAGGATAGAGCGATAAATTTTGGGCGAGAAGACATGGCTGAAAAATCAGGGAATATACGGAATCAGAAATCAACATATTCAAATGCACTCATACGCAATCTTATATTCATAGTATCAACGACGGAATGCGGTATGCACACTTACATCACACATATTCCCACTCACCTTTGTGGAAACATGGTGAGAGAGATTATTTATTTCATATCGCTTCATTGTCACAAGAATATTAGAAAACACACGCTTACAAGAAATATATCAGCAGTTTAATTTATCAGGCCAAATATTCCAGCTTACAAGTACAGTAAGTATTTCAGGTTTACAGATAGAATGTATGTGACTATATTATTCGAATATATATTTTCCGCTTCCACTTCAGTTACATAAATAACGTGAAGTGAATGACAAAATTCGAAGTTGAATGATAATATCGAAACACGAAGGAGAATATTGAAATAAGAAATGGAGGAGGATGTAAAATATAAAATAAAGGAATAATATAGTCACATTTCACACAGAACTACACTTATATATGAACATACACATATACTTCAGGTAAAAATATTTGATGCAAACATGTAAACTCACAAACGTTACCATTTCTAATACAAATTCATATCAAAATCATTGAAATTTGGGAACAAAAATGAGTTATTGAGATGCGAATTGAAACAAAGCAACTACAATAAAGGAACATTATATTTTTCCTATTATTTCACTTTCTCTCTTAAATTCTCTCTCTTTTTTCACATTGTCTCGCTCTCTCCTATTCTCTTTGTATCTTCCTAAATCGTATTCATTTTACAAATTTGAATTGATTTTGTTCGGTGTAGTCTGAAATATTATACATTTGTGACCTTATATATCAGCATCAATAATATCAAGAAACTGAACGAACTTAAAATTCTTTTAAATGTGAAAGCCCCGTGAATGCTCCTTCTTTGATGGTTGCAATGTTGTTGTTCCACAGTTCTCTATAGCAGTAAAGAAAGAGTAAATTAGATTATATGGAAAAAATATGTGATACGACATCAAACACAGTGACATCTGAATGAAAGGAAGAAAAAGAAGAAAGATAACGAAGAAGAAGAAGAAGAAGAAGAAGAAGGGGAAGAAGAAGAAGAAGAAGGAGAAGAACAAGAAGAAGAAGAAGAAGAAGAAGAAGAGGAAGTAAAAGAAGACGAAGACAAAGAAAAGGAAGAAGAAGAAGAAGAAGAGGAAATAGAAGAAGACGACAAAGAAGACGGAACATGAAGGAGATGAAGAAGGAAAGAAGAAGAGGAAGTATAAAAAGAAGAAAAAGAAGAAGAGAAAGAAGAAATTGAAGAAAAAGGAGGATGAGTAGGACGAAGAGGGGAGGTTGAGGAGGAGAATTGCAATAAGAAGAAGAAAATTAGGAGAAGGAGGTGGACGAGGAGGGGGAATAGGAGAATTACAAGAAGAAGAACAAAAACAACAACAACAACAACAAAAATATTATCTCGGTGGAAGTGTGGATAAATAACCACACGGAACCTCAGAATCAACAGAACAATGTGTAAGAAAATAGTAGCTAAAACTTATATTAATAGTGCAGATACAGACATACATATGAACATACACATATATATTTTCAGGAATAACATTTTTATGCAGACAATTATCAACTGACAGTCATTGACATTTCAGACTCAATCAAATAAATATAAGACGAATATGAGAACTGAATATGATTTACAGTAATAGAGAGTGAGAAAACATGGAAATAAGGGGATATTAAATTTAAAGACATAGTATATTCCTCATGTATAAACGACAACATTGAAAGAACTTACAATTTCTCTAAGCTGTGAAGGCCTTGAAACATCTCTTTTTCAATCCTTGAAATTTTATTGTAGCCAAGATCTCTGAAGCAGGAAACAATATTGGTTAGATTAACATAGTGTGAATTGCGATAACATATTCAATATTGTTCTTTATGGAAGGAGACAAAATTATAGGAAAATATACAGAAGAAGAGGAACGAAAGAGATTAAGGAGAAGAAGAAGAAGAAGAAGAAGAAGAAGAAGAAGAAGAAGAAAGAGAGGAGGGGAGGGAAAAGAAGAAGTCAAGGAGGAAGAGAAGGGGGGAGAAGAAGTAGAAGAAGGAGGAGTTGGAGGAGGAGGGGAGGTGAAGAAGGATGAGGACAGGGAAGGAAAGGAGATGCAGGAGGGGGAGGAAGGGAGGAAAATAGGAGGAGGTGCAGAGGATAGAGTATAAGAAGATATAGAAGATTAAAAAGTGGAGGAAGAATAAGATGAAGTAGAAGGGAGAAGAAAGGGGAGGAGGAGAAGAAGAGAAGAGGAAGAAGAGAGGAGAAGAAGAAGAAGGAGAGAAGAGAAAGAAGAAGTAAAAGGAGAAGAAGAGCGGAAGAAAATGAAGAAGAAGAAGAAGCATGAAAAAAGAAGAGAGAAAAAGAAAAAGAAGGAGAAGAAGGAAGAAGAGGAAAATAGGTGGAGGCGGAGGAGTAGGAGGAAGCGGAAGGAGAAGAAGAGGACAAAGGAGAAGGAGGAGGAAGAGAAGTAGGAGAAGAAGAAGAAGAAGAAGAAGAAGAAGAAGAAGAAGAAGAAGAAGAAGAAGAAGAAAAGAAGAAGAAAAGAAGATGACACTTTGAATATCATGGTGTTGAAGACGAAACTGAAATTGTTCTTAAAATATCAGGAAATAATTCAAGGATAGATCGATAAATTTTGGGCGAGAAGACATGGCTGAAAAATCAGGGAATATACGGAATCAGAAATCAACATATTCAAATGCACTCATACGCATTCTGATATTCATAGTATCAACGACGGAATGCGGTATGAACACTCACATCACACATATTCCCAATCACACTTGTGGAAATATGGTGAGAGAGATTATTTATTTCATATCGCTTCATTGTCACAAAAATATTAGAAAACACACGCTTACAAGAAATATATCAGCAGTTTAATTGTATCAGGCCAAATATTCCAGCTTACATGTACAGTAAGTATTTCAGGTTTACAGATAGAATGTATGTGACTATATTATTCGAATATATATTTCCCGCTTCCAATTCAGTTGCTCTATTACATAAATAACATGAAGTGAATGATAAAATTCGAAGTTGAATGATAATATCGAAACACGAAGGAGAATATTGAAATAAGAAATGGAGGAGGATGCAAAATATAAATAAAGGAATAATATAGTCACATTTCACACAGAACTACACTTATATATGAACATACACATATACTTCAGGTAAAAATATTTGATGCAAACATGTAAACTCACAAACGTTACCATTTCTAATACAAATTCATATCAAAATCATTGAAATTTGGGTAACAAAACTGAGTTATTGAGATGCGAATTGAAACAAAGCAACTACAATAAAGGAACATTATATTTTTCCTATTATTTCACTTTCTCCCCCAAATTCTCTCTCTTTCTTTCACATTGTCTCGCTCTCTCCTATTCTCTTTGTATCTTCCTAAATCTTGTTCATTCTACAAATTTGAATTGATTTTGTTTGGTTCAGTCTGAAATTTTATACATTTGTGGGCTTATATATCAGCATCAATTAATACTTTTGGATAATAGTATCAAGAAATTAAACGAACTTACACTTTTTTTTAAATTGGAAAGCCCCGTGAATACACCTTCTTTGATGGTTGAATGTTGTTCTCGGAAAGATATCTATAGCAGTAAAGAAAGAGTAAAATAGATTATATGGAAAATATTTGTGATACGACATCAAACACTGTGACTTAAGAATGAAGGAAGAAAGAAAAAGAGAAAGAAGATAACGAAGAAGAAGAAGAAGAAGAAGAGACATGGAAAATGAGGTGTTCAAGATGAAAACCGAAAAAGGATTGAAGAGAGAAGAAGAAGTAGAAGAAGAAGAAGGAGAAGAAGAAGAAGAAGAAGAAGGAGAAGAAGAAGAGAAGAAGAAGAAGAGAAGAGAAAAGAAACAGAAGAAGAAAAAAAATAAAAAGGCGTAAAGATGAAGATTACAAGAAAAGAAGAAAAAAGAAGAATACGAAGAAGAAAAAGAAGAAGAAGAAGAGAGACGAAGAATAATAATAAGAAGAATAAGAAGACCAAGAGGAGAAGAAGAAGAAGAAGAAGAAGAATAGAAGAAGAAGAAAAGAGGAGGAGGAGAGAAGAAGAAGAAGAAGAAGAAGGAAGAAGAAGAAGAAGAAGAAGACGGAGAAGAAGAGAGAGAAGAAGAAGAGAAGACGAAGAAGAAGAAGAAGAACAAGAGGAAGAAGGCAGAAGATGCAGGAGGAGAAGAATATCTTAATGTGGCAGCAGTTTCATGTTTATTTCTTACTTGACTTGCACAACCTCGAGTATCCGCTTCGCCTCTCTATGTACCAACACACACATCCACACACATACACGCACATATACGCACATACACACATATATGCTCAGAAATATACACACATATGTATATCTACCTCTGGGTGCGAGTATGTGTGCGAACCTCGTCCCGGTAGTGGTGTTCTTTTTACCTGTCGATATAGTTTATTATCGAATCTAAAGGTGTTGTCTTCTAGTTCCCGGCGTGTGTCTTTGGAAATGTGTTTTGAAGCGTTCGTCCATCCGTCCGCTATGTTTTTCTACCCAGTGTTTGATTGCTTCCAGGCCCAAAGTGTGATGTATTTGTACAAAGATTAGTCAAATCTTTTAAGTATAGTACGTTCTGGGACAGTGGGTGGAATGTGTTTGATGAAATCCATATCGTCTCGGGTATAGCTGGGCATTAATGGGCACAACGGTTTGAGGAGTATATCCAAAAGATGGCTCAGTTGTTGTGTTGGGGCTCAGGGTCCAGCAACTGTTGGTCTCAATTTGATGTCAGTAGGTCTTAGTATTTTTATATGCTGATCCTTGCATTTTGGAGCATTCGCAGATCTTGGGTGATCCATAGAAATTACTCTCTTTCATTACAGAGCTGCATAAATAATCTTTCTCATTATCTGTGAACGAACGTTGGTATTCATTTATCTGACTTTTGGGTGTATTCATTATTACTTTTTCCGGGTGTCTTGGTTCTTCCTTGTAGCAGGATTGGTCTGTTTCCAATATTTTATTTTTATAGTAGTCTTGGTCCGTGACTGCTTTCACCCTTCCCTAATCGGTTTCTTTTAGGATGATTGAATTGTCATTCTTCAGTTTGTAAGGCTTTCTTTTCTTCTTCAGGAAGGTTCTGTTCGCTTTACGGATATTTTATTATATATGATATAAAACGGATTTAAGTCACCACGTAAAGTATGAATGAAAAACACATATGCATGTAAAATATGAGAAAAGAATGGATGTTCAAAATATTTGTGATTTGAATTAGATTTACAAAGCCTTCGTTGCAACATCAGTTTTCAGTGGAAGATATTTTTATCATCTCAGAAGTCAGCTTTATTTATAAATATCTTGTTTCTGTCCAATGAGCATTCCATTTGTTATTACACTTTGCTGTCAAAAGTAATTTACCTTTGCAAAAGTAAACTCCTTTCCTTTGCTTAGTTGATGCATAAAAGTTCTTCACAAAAATAAACCCCCAAAACTTCAAGACTGAAATAATAGACTAGGAAGGAAAACATAACAGAAATAGAAAGGGATTTATTAATAGAACTGGTGATGGTAGAGTGGGGAAACCCTGATATAATTTTGAGTCATGTGCTACAAAGGAGAACAACCTTACATGGTGATTTAACTGGCTTAGGGTGTTATTTAAAAAAGGGATGTAATTACATACATTGCCTTAGTTTTTTAGTCTTTGTTTAGCCCTTTGCTCCTTACTCTTGCTGTATTAAACCTCAGTTTGTTCCCATTATTAACCACCTATGCTAAATCCTTCATCCCCTAAATAGCATCCCTGTTCATCATTCCTGTAAAGGTTGACCTGCAACAGCTCAAACGGAATATTAATGATATCTGTCTCACAAGTATTGGAGATCTTGCAGGAGTTAAAAAACTTGTATGATCCTTTCTCCAAAATCGGTAAAATAAAAAGTGTGGGATTTTAACTCAGATCACAAACAACTGGACAATATACTGCAAGGTGTCATATTCGACGTCCTCATAGTTGCATTTGTTCATTGAACTGTTATGGTTCTTTATTGATCTCGGAAATGAATGACCCAAGGTTGACCTTGGCGGGACTTGAAGTCAGATTGCCGAGTGTCAGAACGTGATGTATTCTGCTAGACGGTCAAATGATTTGTGCCAAACCTCGCTCAAGTTATGAACGATGAAAATATCTAACTTATTAAACAGAACTTCAACTTTACTATTCAACATCTTGAGTTATACGAGATTTAGGAATTCTATTATTGAAACTTTTCTCTTTATTTTACATTAGGATTTCTCATTTTGTCAAAACGTTCCAAATGTTTTGAGAAATAGATCTGATCGAATGAATTGATCCACTTTAGTATTAGGATATTTGATTAAAACTGAAAGTTTAAGGTGATTAATGCAATGATGCAAGCCAATTAACTGGAAGTAATCACCTGGAAGAGCAATGTGTTGCAACAGAGTATTTGTTATGATTTATGTATCAAATAATTACTCTTTTTTATTCTATTCCATTTCTTGAGACGTTAAATTTTAATAATTTACTTAAAAATTGCGTAAGATTTCAGGTGAACGGGGATACATCAATCAGCCGAAACTTCAAATAACCTTCCATAATTTTGTAATAAGGTTTATTGTGTTCATGATAGGGTAAATTTTTCTGATGACATTCTATCAAAAATAAATTCCTCATAATTTGTTAAAATAACACTATTTTGATTTCTTCACTTAGGTATTTTAAGAATTTGGTAATTTAAGCGGATCTCGTCATTATCTGCTGTTTAATCCATCTGTTTCATTTTTAATTATAAAAATAATAATTTCTTCCATAGGAACAAACCTGAAATTTTGGGAAAGGGACAAGTCCTTTACATTGATCTCAGAGATTAATTGCTATTTATTTTACTGACTCCAAAAGAATGAAAAACAAAGTCAACCTCGACAGAATTTAAAATCGAAACGTAAAGACGAACGAAATACCGCTCAACATTTTGTCTGGCGTGCACAACGATTCTGATAGCTCGCTGCATATTCTATTATAAAATTAACACAAACAATAATTAACAATTATTCTGTGACACGATCAACTGATATTATATCATATTACTGTAATAATAAGCAACAATTCAACTAATTAATGATATAATATAACTATGTGGAATACACGTTTTCTTAGCACTAAAGTTTTTATACTGTCCGTTCATTGAATATACCGTAAGATTTGATAAGTTCAGACAAATGACATCAAAGTCAGATACTAGTCAGATCCAATCACTGTGTATGAGATGTTATATATTATAAATTCAATATGGTAAGAAACAGTTTATTTGACTTCACAACAGGTAACATATCGATTTGTTTTACTCTAACATAAGATTGTGCTTAAGGCTGTGAGATAAACAGCATAAGCGATTAGCTGAGAACATAATCAATGAGAATTTAAAATATTGGATGTGGAAAATACGTAGAAAGTGTCAAATACTTACAAATATTCAACATTCGTCGGAATTGGTTGTGGAATTGATAGTAAATTGCGACGTGCACAATTTATTCTCGTTGTAAGTGAATTGCAAGTACATATCTTGCATATATCTGAATCAGCTTGAGTCTCCAAAAACAATATCGTACACAGTATCAACACAAGAGACCGTCTATATGATACTACGTGGTGAAACATATTGCCAGGCGTAGATTTATCTGTAAAAGAAGAAAATAGGAAATGTCAGAGATTTCAATGTTATTAACTTCAAATTGCAGATTCTCCGAAGCAACTAAAATTCACCCCTGTTCCACATGACAAATATATTTTTGTTTTCGTGATTGGATATTTAAAGCTAAAAAATTAAATTTCGATAAATTAGTGTGAAGAAATTTATAAAAATATTATAGCTTTAACGCGTAATAATATCAAAGAAAACACCAAACACACACACACAAACACAAACGCACTCCTACACACATCTGTAACCATCTTCGGGGGTGGGGTCTAATATATTTACAAAACTAGTGAACCATGAGTTTCGTAGACCCTAAATACGCAGTGGTTGTAAACCCGGTTGGGTCGTTAAATCCGATGGGACCCCACAAGCAACTGTATGGTAACAAAGGATTTTTCCTGTACCCCAGTTTTAGAAGCGTTCATACAAAGTTTTCCTTAAATGAACTATCATGATTTCATTTTACTTACTTTTTTTTTACTGAAAACAAGAATAAAGCATGAACGTAAATCTATATATATAAAACTCAACTTGTGTGTCTGTCTGTGTATCTGTGTGTGTGTCTGTGTCTTTTACTTCCCGGCACATCTCCTCCTAGCCAACAAATCGTAGAACCACCAAACATGGGTCACTTAAAGTTTAGGCGAATGAAAATTGAACTGCGCTATTTCTGTTCCGAAATTCATCTCGCAAGTGCAAAAATCGATAATGTGTTTGTTTAGGCCTTCTCCCATGCATTGAATAGTGAACTTTACTCAGTCAGCTGTTTGACGTGAACTGTGTTCACCACGCATGCAAGCATGCGTAAATTGCATGAAAAATAAACAAATCACGATATAAAAACGAATCGCCGTAAACATTGTAGAAATTCGGCAAAGAAATGAATTTTCGGGGTGTAGCCTGGAGGGTTTTTTCGTATTAATCGTTGGAACTTTGTGAACTCATACCAATTGTTTTCATAACATTTTTAACGCTTTGAATTAAATATGACCATTTTGCGTTGAGTCTGCAGTTTGAATCACTAACCAAATTTTAGCAGGCAGGATTTTTGATCATCACAATATATCGCCAGCGACTCCCTGAAACTCTCCTCTGATATCCTCGTTGAGAAATACTGTTCTAAAAGAATAATTCAACAATGCAATTTTCTGTATGTTATATGTGTTTGTAAGTCCTGGTGTTTTTGTTATGTATTTGTCTGAATATTTTTTTATCATGCCTAATGCACCTACTATGATAGGAATTGTTTCTGTTTTTAGATTACACATTATGGTTACCTCTATTTCTAGGTCTTTGTATTTTGAAAGTTTTTCCGTTTCTTTATTGTTATTATTATTCTTATCTGTGTCCGGTTTTGGAGACTAGTTGTTCGGAGCTCTAAGTTTTCTTTAGAATTTGTTGTTACAATGTCGTTTTCAAAATTTTATTGACCACAGAACCCACCTCGCTGTAAGCGGGGCTAGCTGCAGTGGCCAGAATTCGCCCCTTAAAGGCGAATTTTGAGTTTTAAAAACTACAATTTAATATTTTAAAAAGAAAAAGTTCAGTCTGGCTTCCCAAATCGAGGCAATAAAGGTTCTTACATCATCCGTTTTGACGTTTTGTCACCTCCGCTTGTTAATATTTTTGAGAAACATAGCAAAGACAGCAGCAGCAGCAGCAGTAGTAGCAACAACAACAACAGCATCACAACCATCAGCACCAACAAAAACATAACAGAAAAATGAAGAGGAGGCAAGGAATCAATCCACTTTGACCCTAAAAAAGAAGACACACCACCAGAAATAGACAGCTGATTCTTGGTGGTAGATGTCCTCTTGGACATATAGGTCAAAACGAGCATCTTACAGATGCGGAAACTTTACAAACAAAACTATTCGGGTCAAGGCCTAAAATTGTGGGTGAAAATGGACAGCCAAAGTCTGGACACAATTCCAGATATCATAAATTCACACGTTGGCACCAACCTCCACGTGGCCTTTGAAAGCTGATGGTTTCGGTATCATCTGTGTGGGAACACAAATCATCTAAAATTCTTCTATTGCCCACAACAAATTAGAGAAAGGAGCCTCTCAATTTTGCCAACATCATCAACACCACCACCACAGCAACAATAACAACAATAGCAACAGCACCAACAGAGGCAGGTGACCATCGTGGCTACAAAATCAAGAATAACAGTAGCAGCAACACTAATCGCAGCAGCACGGGCAGCAGCAAAAACAACAGCATCAACCCCGGTCCCCACCACCAAAAACGCAACAACGTTATGAATAGGACAACGCCAAAAAGCTCTACAAGATTTGCCCCTCCCCTGTTCGGAGCACTCAGACATACCTTGCGCGGATAGGGACGACGAAAGACCAAAATGGCAAGAGGTCGCCTGAACACACAAAAGAAAAAGAAACAGAACCAAAAACACACAGACAATTCAGACATAGACTTGCCCAAATGCATCAATAAATTAACATTGATATTTTTTCACCGTTGTTGCAATCATCTGAAATGCAACTGTCAAAGCGCGATATTCGAGCAATTTTGCTATTCAACATCAAAAAAGGATGTAAAGCAGCTGAAACTTCTCACGATGTCAACGAAACGTTTGGTGAGGAAATGACCAGTGAGTGGTCAGTTTGAAAATGGCTTAAACGATTTAGCAGTGGAAACCTGAAAATCTTGAGCGTAGTGGACGCCCGTCTGTCATCGATGACGGTCAACTGAAGATCGTCATTGAGAAAGACCCACGTAAAACCACTCGAGAACTAGCAAAAGAACTTCAAGTCAGCCAGAAAATGCCTGAAACCATTTGCATGCGATCGGAAAATCAGAAAAGCTCGACAAATGAATACCACACGATTTGAATGAAAATCAGAAAATGTGAACTTATGAAATGTGCTCGTCACTTCTTCGCCGAAACCAGACCGATCCAATTCTTGACCGTATTTGCGATGAAAAGTAGATTCTGTATAATAATAGAAAATGTTTTTCGCAGTGGATGGACCCAAATGAAGCACCGAAAAGCTTCCCTAAACCCGATCTCTTCAAAAAAGAGATTATGGTGATTGTTTAGTGATGTGCCGTTGGACTCATCCACTATAACTTATTAAAACCCAGAAAATCCATTACTGCAGAAACATATTACCAAGAAATTGCCAATGTGAACGAAAAACTGCTACTCCTCTGTCTCAGACTGGTCAACAGAAGAGGGCCAATCATTCTTCATGACAATACTCGACCACACGTTTCACTAATGACGCTCCAGAAGTTTAGGGAATCTGGCTACGAAGTTCTTCCTTACTCAGCCTACTCCCCAGACCTTTCTCCCAACGTCTATCACTTTTTCAAGTATCTTTATGGTTTCCTTCGAGAGAAGGAGTTCAAAAATCAAACCGATGCTGAAAGCGCGTTCAAAGAGTCCATCAGCTCCAGAACTCCAGATTTTTATGTTAACGGAATAAACAAACTTTGTAACTCATTGGCAAAAATGTGTTTATAGTAATGGTACAGACTTTGATGAATAAAATTTCCCCATTGCTGGAATACATTGTGATGAATTTCACGTTTCAAAACGTTGCTTACTTTTTACTCAGCCTGATATTTATTTCCATGTCAAACGGGAATGAGGGGCGGGGTGGAATGGCAGTGTTGTCCCAGAGACGCCTGGATCTCAACACAAAGATTATCTTCCTGGACTCAGAAGGTAAGTTGGTGGTCCTGGACGTCGTGAACAGTAGTAACGGAGGTGTCCTCAGTCTGGTGGCTGTTTATGCCTCGACACGTTCAGGATAGCTGAACATCTTCAGACGTCTGGAGGTTTTCCTTGGAGTGTCTAGACCAGGTGTCTGTAACCTGTGGCACGCGTGTCATGTGTAGCACGCGGAACAATTCACAATGGCATGCACACCACTTGGCAAAAAATAAAAGTAAAATTTTATTTATAACTAACTCTGAGGAAGCGACATCATAATAATTAAATTACATATCTTTTTTACGATCCATCTATTCTAGCCTAAACTATCTGAAGTTAGTTGTATTTGGTAGTATTACATTTCCTTAAAAATATAGTACTACTGAACACAATTTTGATACGAAATTATGAATGTTAGCACAATTAATTTGTTTGTAAGCTGGTGCTGAAAGCATTTCTATGGACTTTATTACTGAAGCCGGGAGCTAGAGGTGCGAACGCTTATTGTTTCGAACTCGGCTGTATATTTGGTTGACCACTTTACAGCAGCCAGTCTAAATAAAGACACTCTTTAAAATCGGCTGCTACATTGCGGGTCGTCTATAAGTAGACGCTTTTAAAATTATTCTCACATTTTGGGAAGAAAAAGCGGTAACGAGTAGGGTTTTCAAAAGGAATTAAACATGAAAAGTCAAAAATTATAGTTATTTTCTTAGGTTTCAATTTCTCCTTCGGAAGTTAAGTTGTCTGATCTTTTGGGTATATATTTTTTTGTTTATACATATCATTTATTTTAATCTAATTATTTTATTATTACAAAAATTAATTCATTAAATTAATTTCATTCTTTTTTACTATTTATTTTATTCTAATTATTTTATTTAGTTATTTTTATTTGTAGAACCTAATTTAAGGGTTTATACACCTGACATATCAATTATCAATATATAGTGCAGCAAATTGCATAACAAAGGACCAAAATTTGACGTTCGTTCATTTCAAGATTTCTGGAGCACTGAGTATGGATTTGTACAACAAAATCATCGAGTTGTGTGTGCGTTCTGCTGTGAATTTGTCGTATGTCGTACATCAAGTGTTCAAATACACTATCAAACTAGACACCAGACTATGTCTAAAAACGCTGATGATAAAAGGCAAATCATAAAAAGGGCTATTTCTAGTTACAAATGAAGGACTTCTGTTTTTGTTCAAATGCTTGGAACCAACAATGAAGCCAAATAATGTAGTTAGACAATTGCTCAATGTATAGTTGAGAAAGGTAAACCTTTAACAGTCGGAGAATTTATCAAAAAAGATTTTCTGAGAAGTGCAAAACTTTTGTTCAGTGATCAAGCAAACGCTGAATAAATACTGTCTCGAATTCAAGAAATACCAACTTCTGCATGATCAGTTGAGAGACGTGTAACTGATATAGCTGAAAACATAATTATAACACAGAAAGTTAGATTACAAAAAGCTGCTGCATTCAGTGACCCCTATCGATGAAAGTACTCAAGTGAATGACATGGCGCACCTAGCAATTGTTGCAAGATGCTGGGACAATGATCGTATTTACGAAGAATCATGTTGTTTGATTATTCCTCTTACCAATACATCTACAGGACAGGACATTCTGACTGCATTTCTAAATTATTTCGAAAATCAAGCCATTAATACAAATAAAATATTTTGTATTACTACTGGTGGTGCACGTGCAGTGGGTGGAAAGGAAAAAAAGATTTATTAAGCGTCTTGAAAATCACATTTCACGCAGTTTAATGTGTTTTAATTGCATTGTACATCAGGAAAATTTAGTTGCAAAACTTTCGTCACAAAGCTTGAGTTCTGTCGTGGAAACTGTTGTTAAAATAGTTAACTTCATGGTTTCTTGCTCTTCACTGACTCACAGACAATTTAAGTCTCTTCTGCAGGAACTGGACAGCGAATATGCAGACTTCCCACTTCACAGTAAAGTCCTGCAGCGTAGACTCGGTTAAAATTTCTCTCTCCCATTTATTATATATACGTGCATTCGAACGTAGAAGGGAACAGCTATCCGGTTGCCGCTATTTGGATCCCGTTCTGTCCACTACTCTGATTAGTTGGTATTGGCGCAATTTGTCGCGCCAAACTACCGCGTATCACCAGTCGGAGTCAGCCTGTTCTCTACCCCGTTTTGGCCTACTTCTCCTTATAAAAACTCAGCCTTTTCTCCTGTCGTCTTTTGGTTCCAGACCTTTTAAGGTATAGGCACTGACCACAAAGACACAGCCAGTTCCAGAGACTTACCAACTTTGTCCAACAGCATTCCAACAACCTCCGAATTCGTCGCCACCACCATGTCCTTAACGTCTTCAACATCATCTCTCTACGTACACAGCTCTGCAAGCGATGCATCCAGGTTCCAACACTTCACTGTTCGTGAATTACTTCATCATGGGTCAACAACAAATATACAACCAGTATGAACTCCTGTACAAGTTACCCAGGCAGCAGCATCACAGCCACGACATCACGTTCAACATATACCTGTAATTGTCTCCTACATCTATGAACCCATACGCATACATTCTGTTCTCATGACGGCATGTCTATCGTTCAGTATACATGATGCACACACAGACACATCCGTTAACATATCAATAAATCTTCTTTTAATCATTCTACGCGGTTGTCTCCTTTATCCATCTGGCAAATAGATGGTACTATCAATTTTCTCTTTATTGTAAGGGCTGTGTGATGTGGTACTAAAGAGCCATTCTTGTCAACTCGCATCGCACGGTCCTTACAGTCCGTTGGCTTTGTCGGGGTAATGTTTTGAACAGATTTGTATCATGCTTAGAAGAATATTTCTTGAAAGGAAACAGTTGCCAGAATTGAACAACGAAGACGGTTTATTTAAACTGATGCTTCTAACTGACAGTCACTTGAATGATTAAAATTTGCATTTACAAGAGAGAGGTCAAACAGTACTTGATGTTTTTGAATATTGGAAAGGATTTTGTTAAAATCAGATTTTTTTTGCGTGATAAACTTAGCAATACATAAAAATACTTTCCAAATGTAAAAGCTTATTCAAATCGATTTAATATTTAATAAAAACGAACTTCAAAAATATATTGCAACGTTGAAAGAAGAATTTTCCAAGTGAGATAAATATTTCAAAACAAATTCTCCTATATTTTCATTTCTCATCAAACCCGACTTTGAGGGATTTGAAAACGAACCCAATTCATCTATCACTTTTGGGCTCAACAACAAATATACAGGATAGCTTTGAAGTGGAAATGATTGAATTAACCACTTCAGAATTATGGGGGGAAAATTTA
>NW_021833291.1:0-15000 GCF_006345805.1 Octopus sinensis
TCAGCAATATTTACTCTTAAATTATATTTATAATTTTTACTGTCAAATGTTGTGTCTGAGTTCTTTCATTT
The DNA here is from genome assembly GCF_006345805.1 of Octopus sinensis. Lineage (NCBI taxonomy): Eukaryota > Metazoa > Mollusca > Cephalopoda > Octopoda > Octopodidae > Octopus > Octopus sinensis. Next base: position 72 of record NW_021833291.1, read on the forward strand.
CTTCCCTGTCAGGATTTTTAAAGTTTATTTAATCTTCTGCTTTGGATTTCTTTTCCTTTCTTTTTTTCTAAATTACCTCCTGTTTTTTGTTGGTTCTTTTTTTTTTAAACACTTTTATTTATTTTTCCCCCTCATCTGATTTATACTCCATTACAGTTTCTGTTTTCATTCAGCCTGTGACTGTTTGATTGCAGTGGACACATAAGAGGTGCAGCAATGTCAAAGGAAGGCTAACTAGGAAAATAGTTTTTGTCTGTGGCAGATGCTCAGGAGCAATAAACTCTGAAAATGTGCAGAGACCAACTTCTACCACGTTCCAGGGAGAAAAACTAGAAGTAGTTGATAGCTTCCGCTACCTAGGTGACCAAGTCAGTAGCGGGGGTGGGTGTGCTGAAAGTGTAACTGCTAGAGTAAGAATAGCCTGGGCAAAGTTTAGAGAGCTCTTACCCCTGCTAGTGACAAAAGGCCTCTCGCTCAGAGTAAAAGGCAGATTGTATGATGCATGTGTACGTACAGCCATGCTACATGGTAGTGAAACATGGGCTGTGACTGCTGAGGATATGTGTAAGCTCGCAAGAAATGAAGCCCGTATGCTCCGATGGATGTGTAATGTCAGTGTTCATAATCGACAGAGTGTAAGTACCTTGAAAGAAAAGTTGGACCTAAGAAGCATCAGTTGTGGTGTGCAAGAGAGACGTCTGCGCTGGTATGGTCATGTGATGAGAATGGCTGAAGATAGTTGTGTGCAAAAGTGCCACACCCTAGCAGTTGAGGGAACCTGTGGAAGAGGTAGACCCAGGAAAACCTGGGATGAGGTGGTGAAGCACGACCTCCGAACTTTAGTTCTCACCAAGGAAATGACTAGAGACATAGACCTACGGAAGTATGCTGTGCGTGAGAAGACCCAGCAAGACTAGTGAGACCATAACCCGTGGCCTCTACCTGGTATGTAGCCAGTCGACTTATACATACCTTTCCTTCTTGGGACACAGAACTCCACTTGTGAAGACCCGTTGAGGCAATTGAAAATCAAAAATCAAAAAATCAAAAAATCAAATTCAAAATCAAACCAAATCAAATCAGATATCAGAAAGCAGAACCAAAATCAAAGTCGATCAACATCAATGGAAATCGCAGCTGTGATACCAGTGCCGGTGACAAGTAAGCGAACCATCCGATCGTGGCCGTTGCCAGCGCCACCCCGACTGGCCTCCATGCTGGTGGCACGTAAAAAGCACCATCCGTTCGTGGCCATTGCCAGCCTCACTTGGCCCCCGTGCCGGTAGCATGTAGCACCATCCGTTCATGGTCCTTGCCAGCCCCGTCTGGCCCCCGATCCGGTGGCACGTAAAAGCTCCATCCATTCGTGGCCATTGCCAGACTCGCCTGGCCCCCGTGTCGGTGGCACGTAAAAATCACCATCCGTCCGTGGACGTTTGCAAGCTCTATCTGGCACCTGTGCGGGTGGCACATAAAAAGCACCTACTACACTCACGGAGTGGTTGGCGTTAGGAAGGGCATCCAGCCATAGAAACACTGCCAGATCAGACCGGGCCTGATGCAGCCTTCTGGCTTCCCAGACCCCAGTTGAACCGTCCAACCCATGCTAGCATGGAAAGCGAACGCTAAATGACGATGATGATGATATATGTGTGGGTGTGTGTGTGTGTGAGTAAATGTATGAATATATACATACATACATATATATATATATATACATACATATATATATGAATATATATATGTGTGTGTGAGTATATGTATGAATATTATATATATATATATATCATGTATATATATGCATATATATGTATGAATAGATATATATGCATATATATACACATGTATATATATGCAGGAATATATATATGTATGAATATATATATACACATACATATATGTATATATATATATACACACACACACACATATATATATGTATACACACACACATATATATGTATACACACACACACATATATATATATATATACACACACACACATATATATATGTATACACACACACATATATATGTATACACACACACACACAGATATATATATATATATACACACACACACACATATATATATATGTATACACACACACACATGTATATACGAGCAAAACACCCCCTCCCCGCCCAATGGACGGTGCTGAGTTGTCAAACATTTAAACCAAATTTTCTCAAAACAACTTGTCCGACAGTCCCATAGGCCACCCCTTTGAGAAGCACTGATTTAACCTAAATTTGAGACACCAGCAAAAGAAGAAATAAAGATAGACTTTTTTTCTATTCCAAAGAAAAACGATTTTATTCACCCAAATATGCAACCGAAGAGTTTAAAGTACTAGAAATGATAAGTCTGTAGACTGGGAGAACACAAACATGGAAAATCATTTATTAACAAGAAAATAATATTTTCTTCCTTGAATAAAAAGCAATCTGTGTTTTCTTTTCATTAAAAAATAATTAAGCATGCCTTTATTTCAATAAAACTTTTGGTTTTGTTAAACGAAATTAAGGCAAAAAAAAAAAAAAGACTTCTTCAGAAACAAAATAGTTTTTCCTTCCTTCATGCCAAGTTTGGAGAAAATATCTCTTTTGCATCTTACGTTTTTGGTCTCTTAAATATTCTGCATTTTGTGGCATTATTTCAAGCCAGCCGGCTTTTTTGCGCAAACTGCACGTGCAATTTTCTCGCGTATGCGTAGTATCGATCGCAACAGCTGATGTACTAGCACGTACAAATGCACGTTCCCACGGATTTATCGATCACATTCTCACCTGGAATCGATTTTTGTAATTTTTTTAAGAGTGATACACGCCCTGATACCATTGGTATCTACATATCAAATTTGAGCGCAATCGGATGGAGGATGCCCGAGATCCTAGAAGACACACAGACAGACAGAACGGATTTTATAAAAGAGATGTATATATATATATTTAATAACGAACCATGTAATTCACACTCTGGAAAATTTATTTCTGTAAAATGTTGGGAGTGGGTACAATTTCCAATGCTTCTGCCTCACCCCACCCCGTTTTGCAGACCCAAAAAGGGTTTTGTAGCATAATAGGTCACGGGAATTCATCCAACAAAAACCAAAAATAATAATTTCCAATGATTTGGGAATGAGGTGGGAGTGCGTCCCCGTCGTGGCACCCTTTTCTTCTGAACCATAATAAGTGATTTCCAGCATATTTGGAGGTCAGGGTACTTCATTCCATGCAAAAAAAATTCGAGTTTTTTTCTTTCTTGGTGAAAATCGTGCGTGTGTTAATCTGAAAGTTTACCGAGGACGACACCCCCCTCCCCACCACTGCTAACAAGATATTGTATATAAAGGGTGCAGTGTAGCAGCGATAACCCACTGGTGGAGAATCTGCCTTGGGTTAAACTAGTAGTAACCTTCAGCAGCCACTTTGATGTGCTGACTCACTTTACTTTGTGAGATTTTACAAACTACACACACACACACACACACACACACACTATAACGGCTCTCTCTCTCTCTCTATCTATCTATCTATCTATCTATCTGTCTCTCTCTCTCTCTCTCTATCTATCTATCTGTCTCTCTCTCTCTCTCTCTATTTATTATGTAATGAAAGAAAGGACATGACCATCATGAAATACAACAATGTCTCTTTCAACACGCAACTTCACATGAAGAATCCGGCAAAACAAATGCATAAAAGTATGCCTGTGTCTGTGTGTATCTTTTATCTTTAATGTGTTTCAGACATTAGACTGTGGCCATGCTGGAGCAACACCTTGAAGAATTTCTAGTCGAAGAATTGAACCCAGTACATCTTTGTGTTAAGCCTTGTATTTATTCCATCGATCCCTCCATATAGCACCTTCTTTTTCACTCGCTCATCCTCTCTCTCTCTCTCTCTATTTCTAACAAACTGAGTCACAATGCAAATATTTCCTTCAGGCATTACACAGTATAATGTGTGATTTAAAGGGATTTGACTGCTATTTCTGCAAGAGAAAATATCGATAACAACTATTTCACAGATATACAAGAAGTGACTCCCAGACCTCAAAAAGAATTATAGTTCCTCATCCACGCCAGAAATTTTAAGGGGACGGGTTAAATCGACATTTACCGAAAGTGGTCTAGTCACCAGATAGGGGTCCTGCATGGCCTCATTAGACACACATAAGAGAGTACGCTGTAATTAATTGGTAATTCCAACGAGCCTACTTTCATTGCAGATAATCCCCTCAGATATTACACAGTATGATGTGTGATTTCAGGAGATTTGACTGCTATTTCTAGAAAGAGATGTATTATATATATTATTGTTGCTATGGTGCGTGTGTTTGTGTGTATGTGTGTGTGTGTGTGTGTGTGTGTGTGTGTGTGTGTATCAGTGGGGAAATTGGTAGAATCGTTGCCATGCTGGAGGAAATGCTTAATCGCATTTTGTATAGCTTCATGTTGTGAGTTCAAGTTCTGCCTCAGTTGATTTATCCATTTCATCGTTTCAGGGTCAATAAATTAAGTACCAGTCAAATACTAAGGATGAAGTAATTGATTAGTTGCCCACAGTAATTGCAGGCCTTGTGCTAATAGTAAAAAGTGAATTAGAGAGAGAGGGGTAGATAGATCTGTTATAGTATGTGTGTGTATAAGCCGATGAGGTGACAGAATCGTTCACACGCAGGGTCGTTGGAGTCAATTAGTTGCCTCTATTAGAATTCCAGGCCTTGTTTTCTTTAGACAAAGAATGATCACATATGTGTATGGTAGAAAGCGGAAGTCTCCATGGGTGCCCTGGGACTGAATGTCGATGTGGGTGAAGATTACAAGAAAAATTTCTGCTCCCAAATTCTGAGAAGAAAAGAGAGTAACAGACAAATGGCTGTGAGATTTGGCTGTTATTTCTTGCAGCAGGTCTACTGTACATTAAGCATTGATACGTTATATATTTAGATCTTGTTTTTTCTGCATCCTTCTCTCGTTTTCTGTGTCCATCTTTGCATATATTTTTGCTAAACTCTTGCTGTTGTTTCTAGCATATGAAATGTCTCAGTTTCATGGACCTGTTGTATTGGATTTGTGTCGTGTGACAAATAGGTGTACAATTTATAAACTGCAATTAATTTCAGAAGAACAGTAGATTGGAGGGGCATTTAGCTGCTATTTCAAACAACTCTAGCTATCATGTACACTTCAGCTTTCATCAGCTAATATATAAATATGTATGGAGTTAGAAGAGACGGTATGATGTTGTTTCAACGTAGATTTGGCTGCTATATCTAGCAGCTCTGGCATTCGTTTGCATTTTACACATGATTAATTTAATTTTCTCATTAAATTAAACTTTAATTTGCATTTAAGTATTACAGTGAAATTAATACAACAACCAAAACTAGTTACAAACACACACTTACATATGCTAGAAACAGCAGCTATATAGAAGTATTTCATGTTTCTTTTTACACAGTTTCCTTTCCAAAAACGTGTGTCTACGAAAAGTTTGTGCTTCAGTAGAAGAGACTGAGTGAATATGTATAGGGGATGGGGGTCGGTTTTCTGAAATAAAATCTGTGAGACTGGTGCCCCTAAATCAGCATAAGCAACAAGAGTATGGATGTATTCGGCAGAGGAAGGAATGGAAGCCACATTTAGGAGAATATCTTTGCATCGTTTAGGAGTGTGTGAGGGAAGACGACTGGGAACAAACGAATGGATTGATATCTATGTATATACATTTGTACTTATATATTATATATCTCCCTCCATCTAACTATACAACATGCATTCACATACAGGTGTGGCTGTGTGGTAAGAAGCTTGTTTCCCAACTACACACTCGGGGGTTCAGTCCCACTGTATGACAACTTGGACAAGTGTTTTCTACTACAGCATCTGGCCAACCAAAGCCTTGTGGGTAGAATTTGGTTGGCGGAAACTAAAAGAAGCCCATCGTATATTTATACCCATACATACTATATATATATATATGTATATATATATGTATATGTATATATATATATATATATATATATATATATATAGATATAGATATATATATATATATATATATATATATATATATATATATATATATACATATATATATACATATATATATACAGAGAGAGAGAGGTGAGCTGGCAGAATTGTTAGTGCACTGGACAAAGTACTTAGCGGTGTTTCACCTGTCACTATATTCTGAGTTCAAATTTCGTCAGGGTTAACTTTGCATTTCAACCTTTCAGGGTCAATAAATGAAGTACCAGTGAAACATTGGAGTCGATCTTATCAACTCGACACCCCCCCGCAAAACTTTCAGGCCTCGTGCCTATAGTACAATAGATATATATATATATGTGTGAGTGTATATATCTGTGTGTGTGTATATATATATATATATATAATATATATTATATATATATTCATGTGTGTATATCTGAACCCCACCCCACATAACCATCACTTGACAACCTATGTTGGTCTGTTTACAACCCTTTAAGTTAGTTTGGCAAAAGAGACTGATAGAATAAGTCCTGGGCTTATGAAGAATAAATCCTGGGGTCGATTTGTTTTAGATGCAGGGTTTCCCATCCAGGGGTGCACACACCACTTGGGGGTGCGAGCAGGGCTGGATTTATATGGGGTCAAAGTCGGCAATTGCTCCGGGCACTTTTATTCTTATATAAACTATTACTTTAAGGGGTGTGAGAACATATTAAAGGTTTTTAAGGGTGCAGGGCATAAAAAAGGTTGGGAACCTCTTCGATAGATAAACAGACAGATGTGAGATTTGGCTGCTATTTCTAGCAGTAACTCTGGCATCCATTAAGCATTGAAACATTCTATATTTAAATGTCTTTTCTTTCTGCCTCCCTCTCAGTATTTTCTGTATCCTTCTTCGCATATATTTTTGATCAAGTTTTGCTGTTGTTTCTAGCATAGGAAACGTCTCAGTTTAATGGACCCTTTGTATTTGTCTTGTTTTGCGTGACAAATAGGTGTAGAATTTATAGACTGAAGTTAATTTCAGAACTACAGCAGATTGGAGGGACATTTGGCTGCTATTTCAAACAAATCTAGCTATCATTTTCATTGGCTTCAATTTTTATCGGCTCATATATAAATATGGATGGAGTTACGTGAGGCAGTATGATGCTGTTTCGACGTAGATTTGGCTGCTATTTCTAGCAGCCCTTGCTTTCATTTACTTCTTATACATCATGAATTTCGTTTTCTTTTCTAAATTAGACTTCATTTTCCATTTAATTATTCCAAATAAATTAATACAAAACTGGAAAACCATATAAGACAAATAGATAGATAGACAGCTGTGATTCAGTGAGTTTTGACTGCTATTTCTAGCAGCAAGTCTATAAAATAGTTACAAATGCACAATTAAATACAAGTTGAAGCTAGAAATAACAGTTAAAGGAATGTATCACATATTTTTTTATAAAGTCTCCTTTCCAAAGCTTTGTGCCTAGGTTTAGTTTGTTGTTTGAGTAGAAGGGACGGAGGGAATATGTTTGGGGTCGATTTTCTGAAATAAAATCCTTGAGACTGGTGCCCCAGAATTGACAGAAACAACAAGACGAGTAAAATCGGCAGAGGAAGGAATGGAACCAACATGTTGGAGTATACCTTGGTGTCGTTTAGGAATGTGTGTGGGAAGACAATCGGGAAGAAACGAGTCGACACAGGTACCAGTAATGCAAACTGGCATCGGCCAGGCTCTGTCATAAGAAGTTTGCTTCCCAACCACATGTTTCCAAGTTCAATCCTACTGTGTGGCACCTTAGGCAAGTGTCTTTTAAATGACCCTTAAGCCAACCAAAGCCTTGTGAGTGGATCTGCTAGATGGAAACTGAAAGAAGCCCATCATATATGTATGTATGTATATCTATTTGTATGTGTGTATATATATATATACATATACATACATATATATATATATACATATTCATTTGTATGTGTCTACCCTACACCACACATCCCCATCGTATGACAACCGATGTTGGTCTGTTTATGTCCCTGTGACTTTGATTTGACAAAAGAAACTGATAGAATAAGTACTAAACTTACAAAGATTTGTTTGACAGAAACCCAGTAAGGTGGTGCTCCAGCAGGGCCACAGTGAAATAACTGAAACAAATAAAAGAATAAATAAATGTACAAGAATAAAAGAATGTATATATATATATATATATATATATATATATAAATAGAGAGACAAACAGACAGACAGACAAATAGATAGACAGACAGCTGTGATTCAGTGAGTTTTGGCTGCTATTTCTAGCAAGTACATTTAACATTGATACATTATATATTTCGATCTTTTTGGGTTTTTGCTTTCCTCCCAGTTTTTTCTCTGTCCGTCTTTGTATATATTTTTGCTAAACACTTGCTGTTGTTTCTAGCATATGAAATGACACAGTTTAATGGACCTGTTGTATTGGATTTGTTTTGCATGACAAACAGGCGTAGAATTTTAAACTGTAGCTAATTTCAGAAGTACAGTGGATTGGAGGGGCACTTGGCTGCTATTTCAAGCAACTCTAGCTATATAACTATGTATGGAGTTACGTGAGACAATATGGGGCTGTTTTCTCTGTAAATTTGGCTGCTATTACTAGCAGCTCTTGCATTCAGTTGCATTTTATATGTCATGCTTTTAATTATATTTTTAAATTAGGCATTAATTTGCATTTAATTATTAAAATGAAATTAATACAACAAAAAACTAGTTACAGACACAAACTTAAATACAAAGTTTGCTAGAAACAACAGTTATATGAATGCATTGCATATTTTCTCACAAAGGGTCCCTTCCCAAAATATATGTCTAGATTTGGTTTGTGCTTCAGTACAAGAGACTAACTGAATACGTATGGGGTGGATTTCTAAAATAAAATCTGTGAGACTGATGCCCCCAAATCAACATAACGAGACTACGAATATAATCGGCAGAGAAGGAATGGAACCCGCATGTCAGAGTATATCTTGTCATAGTTTACGAATGTATTTGGGAAGATGACTGGGAGCATACGAATGGATATATATATATATATACATCCATCATTCTAGCTATACAACATACATTTACATATATATATGTTTATATATCAGGGCATTACCATACATAAATGCTTCACACTACGAGGGACTATTAAAGTCAAACTACCATAATAAACACATTATATGTGTGTGTATATATATATATATATATATATATATATATATATATATATATATATATACATGTTGTGTGCTCCACAAATGTATAAGCACAGGTGTTCCTGTGTGGTAAGAAGTTCTGTGTTCAGTCCTACTGCATGGCACCTAGGGCAATTCTCTTCTATTTTGACCTTGGGCCTTGTAAGTGGACCTTGTCAGATGGAAACTGAAGTGAGCCCATCAGACATAAATATATATATATATATATATATATATATATAGAGAGAGAGAGAGAGAGATAGATAGATAGATAGATAGATAGATAGATAGATAGAGATAGATAGATAGAGATAGATAGATAGATAGATATATTACGGAGATGTACTCGCATAGCAAGTAATTTGATCTGAGATCGTGTGCTGAAAGGAAAACAATTGCAGCGTGGAAGGTGTTTATAAGCCATTTAAGAAACACACAAAAGCCGTTCGATTCACTTCAACATTTAAGTTTAATTTGTCAAAATATTTTCGTCGCTTTAAGACCGCGACCTCTTCACTGACCAAGTCCGTGCTGCATCTGAGAAAGTAACAGTTAGTTCGTCATATATATGTACGTATGTATGCGTGTATGTGTATACATGTGTGTATGTATGTACGTATGCATGTACGTACATACGCCTGTGTATGCATGTATGTATGTATGTATGTATGTATGTATGTATATATGTATGTGTGTGTATATGCACGCACACACACTCTATAAAACATAAAGCTATAAACCTGTAGCGATGGATGGATGTAGAGTGACCACTCATCACAAAGCTATCAAATTTCAACTTCCTCCGGGCCGAAGCTAGAAAGTGAATTTATGACGCTTACTCCCAAAACTATACCCTAAAATCCATTATCAGATTTTTATCTCTATATCACAGAACTATTGTTTTACTATTGTGCGTATGTATGTATGTATGTGCGTATGTATGTATGTATGTATGTATGTATGTATGTATGTGTGTATGTACATACGTACGCATGTGCGTATGTATGTATACGCGCTTGTATGCCTGTGCCCATGTATGTGTGTGCGTACATGTACGTGTGTATGCCCATACGTAGGTATGTATGTATGTTTGTATTCATGTGCTACGTATGTATGTGAGTGTCTAGGAGAATGGGCAGACGTGTCTGTGAGAGTGTGTACATGTGTATGTGTATATGAACGTATGTCCGTGTACCGGCATGTGTCCGTCCAAGTTGTGTACATGACTGTTACTTTGCTGAAGGTTGTATACATATTCACATATATGTTTGTATAGACGCACACATATATATATATATATATGTGTGGGTGTGTGTTTGTTCCTCTCATCATCGTCTAACCGTGAATGGATACAACGCCTAAGTGCAACTGTACGTATCAAACAACGTCCGCTCATACCGTTGTATATAACTGCACATACGCATTGCAACCTGTACCAATGAATACCTGTCGCGCAATAACCTTCTATATGCTTGTCCCACCCGTAACAAACGCGGTAGACCACCTACCATTACCTCAGCTTACAGGAAGACTCACTGTGAGCGCTGGCAGGGATGGACAAAGCCGGACTACCCACCTTCAAGTGCACACGATATTAGAACCACCATCGCACATGCTATCGGTGTCAGCCTGAGATTTACGCTAAAAACACATATTTTTAAACTTGACAACAAACTGTATAAGCAAACGAAAGGCGGTGCTATTGGAGTGGGGATCGCCGGTGACGTTGCTAACCTCTTCATGGTATGGTGGGACAAGCGTTTTAAACAGTGCCTAGCAAACCGTAACATCCACTTGGCTATGTACTCTCGTTACGTCGACGACATTAACCTTGTTGTGAAATATAATACAGACACAGTTATGGGCCCTCTACCAAGTGAAGAACAGGTGATGACATCTATACAACACATAGCTGACTCTATCCACAGCAGTATAAAACTTACCATAGACTACCCCTCTAAACACCCCAGTAAACGATTACCCGTCCTAGATACTGAGCTATGGATGGAAGATGCTATGGCTAATGGTACCATTAAACCCTGTATACTCCACTCACACTATCAGAAACCGATGGCTAATCCACTAGTAATCCGTAGTGACTCAGCTATGTCGGATACTGCCAAACTCAACATCCTAGTGGCAGACTTAGTTAGAGTAATGAGGAATGTATCACCACTATGCCAACCACAAGAACGACAACAACACATCCAGCACTACATATTCCGAATGCAACGCTCCGGATACACACAAGACGATAGAGTCAGGGTGTACAAAGGAGCGAAAGCTAGATTCGAACGCATTCTAAGGAACGACGAAAACGGTATATGCCCCCTGTACCGCAACAAGTTCTGGAATAGGTTAGAGAGGGACACCAACAAAAAGATGAGAAACGTTACTTGGTACGATAACAGGAGATTTCACGGAGTGATGTTCGTTGACGCCACACCTAAGAACGAGCTAAGTAAGGCATTCAAGAAAGTCCTGCGCACTACGGGCCTAAAAGTTAAAGTTGTAGAAAAGACAGGTAGGACTATCAAATCGGCATTATGCAGATCATATCCATTTGATAGAATCACCTGTCAAAGTAATTGTGCAGTATGTTCGACAAATCCACATGTAAATTGTAAAACCAAGGGCACTGTATACCAGATTAAGTGCCAGGAGGGAGCTTGCGCGACTAACCCAGAGTCATACATAGGTGAGACTTCTAGAAGCATCAATGATAGGTTCAATGATATATGCAGGAATATATATGTATGCATATATATATATATATATACATATATATATGTATATATACATACACACATATATATATGTATACAAACACACACACACACATATATACGAACAAAACGCCCTCCCCCCCTCTCCCCGTCCAATGGACGGTGCTGAGTTGTCAAACATTTAAACCCAATTTCCTCAAAACAACTTGTCCGACAGTCCCATAGGCCACCCCTTTGAGAAGCACTGATTTAACCTAAATTTGAGACACCAGCAAAAGAAGAAATAAAGATAGACTTTTTTTCTATTCCAAAGAAAAACGATTTTATTCACCCAAATATGCAACCGAAGAGTTTAAAGTACCAGAAATTATAAGTCTGTAGACTGGGAGAACACAAACATGGAAAATCATTTATTAACAAGAAAATAATATTTTCTTCCTTGAATAAAAAGCAATCTGTGTTTTCTTTTCATTAAAAAATAATTAAGCATGCCTTTATTTCAATAAAATTTTTGGTTTTGTTAAACGAAATTAAGGCAAAAAAAAAAAGAAAAGAGTTCTTCAGAAACAAAATAGTTTTTCCTTCCTTCATGCCAAGTTTGGAGAAAATATCTCTTTTGCATCTTACGTTTTTGGTCTCTTAAATATTCTGCATTTTGTGGCATTATTTCAAGCCAGCCGGCTTTATTGCGCAAACTGCACGTGCAATTTTCTCGCGTACGCATAGTATCGATCGCAACATCTGATGTACTTGTGCGTACAAATGCACGTTCCCACGGCTTTGCCAATCGTATTCTCCCCTGGAATCGATTTTTGTTATTTTTTCAAGTCATACACACCCCCTGATACCACCAGTATCTACATATCAAATTTGAGTGCAATCGGATGGAGGATGCCCGAGATCCTAGAAGACACACAGACAGACAGACAGAACGGGAGAACGGGTTTTATATAAGATATATATATATATATATATATATATATATAAATATTTTAATATTTCTTTGTAGTTTGATCGTTGATGATCTATTTCTAGCATGCGGCCAACCACCTAACGGTCGTGCCCTGTCAATATACATATATATATATATATATATATATATATATATATATACACACCCATCATTCTAACCATACAACATACATATATATTTGTTTATATATCAGGGCATTACCATACATAAGTACCTCACACTATGAGGAACTATTACAGTCAAACTACCATAACAAACACATACGTATATATATATATATATATATATATATGCTTTCAATTTGACCATAGATTCCCTATTTCTCGGTCAGTTTAAACACAAACCAGCTGCACTCTGCTACACCCTCTATAAATTCCCTACTGGGATTCACCAACTTTAAGAGAATCTTACATTGCTTATAAACTCTACATCTGGATGGACTCATATTAAACTCTGTTGGACTTTTGGATTTTACTCAAAGGATACTGGAATATTGCACATATATACCCTGATGCCTATAAAACGGATTTACGAATCCAATACCCATACATATCTTACATCTATTTTCTTTCCTCCATCTCACTCGCTATTTGTATCACATCGAAACTATGACTTAATTTTTCCTCTCACACCGTCTCTGATGAAGGGATATTATTAATTAATATCCTACAAACAGCTGTAAGACCTTCTATCTATAAATGCTCTAATATCTATACAGCCTTGGTTTTTTTATCTCATTACGCAAAAAATTCATATATTTAATCGAAAACTGTTTGATTTCCTTATTTTCCTTCTTTTTACCTGTGTGAGTTACAGGTAAGGTTATCTGTGGAATCATATTTTGTAGCGAAGAAGAAATAACGGTCTTTTGGCTGCTATTTCTAAATTTTCGGTATGTGGTGAAGCAACTTGTTGCTAAACCCTTAATTACTGTTATAATTAAATATAAAACTTCTTGCATAAGTTTTTACTGAATATGGTTCTTTTCCATACCGAAACTACTTGGTAAAATTTATTAATTATAAATTAATAATTTTTTTAACTTATATCTATAAAATATATATATATATACATATATGTATATATATATATATTTAATAACGAACCACTCTGGAAATTTTATTTTTGTAAAATGTTGGGAGTGGGTAAAATTGCGGACCCAAAAAGGGTTTTCTGGGATATTAGGTGGGTCACAGCATTTCATTCAACAAAATAAAAAAAAAAGATTTCCAATGATTCTGGAATGGCGCAGAGGGTCCCCTTCGAACCCTATTCCTAAAGGGATTTGCAGCATATTAGGAGGTCACGGTACTTGATTTCATGCAAAAAAATGTGATTTTTTTTCCCTTAGTGAAAATGGTGCTGGTGAAAAGATCACTGAGGATGGGGGTGGGTACAATTTCCGAGGCTTCCGCCTCACCCCACTCCATTTATCAGACCCCCTAAAAGGGTTTTGTAGCATATTAGGTCACGGGAATTCATCCAACAAAAACCAAAAATAATAATTTCCAATGATTTGGGAATGGGGTGGGAGTGCGTCCCCGTCGTGGCACCCTTTTCTTCTGAACCATAATAAGTGATTTCCAGCATATTTGGAGGTCAGGGTACTTCATTCCATGCAAAAAAAATTCGAGTTTTTTTCTTTCTTGGTGAAAATCGTGCGGGTGTTAATCTGAAAGTTTACCGAGGTACGACACCACCCCTCCCCACCACTGCTAACAAGATATTGTATATAAAGGGTGCAGTGTAGCAGCGATAACCCGCTAGTGGAGAATCTGCCTTGGGTTAAACTAGTAGTAACCTTCTGCAGCCACTTTGATGTGCTGACTCACTTTACTTTGTGAGATTTTACAAACTACACACACACACACACACACTATAATGGCTCTCTCTCTCTCTCTCTCTATCTATCTATCTATCTGTCTGTCTGTCTGTCTGTCTCTCTATCTATCTGGCTGTCTGTCTCTCGCTCTCCCTCTCTCTCTATTTATTATGTAATGAAAGAAAGGAC
>NW_021833291.1:20000-42500 GCF_006345805.1 Octopus sinensis
ATTTAAACTGTACCAAATTTCAGAAGTACAGAGGATTGGAGGGGCATTTGGCTGCTATTTCAAGCAACTCTAGCTATATAACTATGTATGGAGTTACGTGAGACAATATGGGGGGCTTTCTCTCTGTAAATTTGGCTGCTATTACTAGCAGCTCTTGCATTCAGTTGCATTTATATATCATGCTTTAATTATATTTTTAATTAGGCATTAATTTGCATTTAATTATTAAAATGAAATTAATACAACAACAAAAAACTAGTTACAGACACAAACTTAAATACAAAGTTTGCTAGAAACAACAGTTATATGAATGCATTGCATATTTTCTCACAAAGGGTCCCTTCCCAAAATATACGTCTAGATTTGGTTTGTGCTTCAGTACAAGAGACTAACTGAATACGTATGGGGTGGATTTATAAAGTAAAATCTGTGAGACTGATGCCCCCAAATCAACATAACGAGGCTACGAATATAATCGGCAGAGAAGGAATGGAACCCGCATGTCAGAGTATATCTTGTCATAGTTTACGAATGTATTTGGGAAGATGACTGGGAGATACGAATGGATATATATATATATATATATATATATACATCCATCATTCTAGCTATACAACATATATTTACATATATATATGTTTATATATCAGGGCATTACCATACATAAATGCTTCACACTACGAGGGACTATTAAAGTCAAACTACCATAATAAATACATTATATGTGCGTATATATATATATATATATATATATATATATATATATCACATGTTTGTGTGCTCCACAAATGTATAGGCACAGGTGTTCCTGTGTGGTAAGAAGTTTGCTTTCCAACCACAGGGTTCTGTGTTCAGTCCTACTGCATGGCACCTAGGGCAATTTTCTTCTATTTTGACCTCGGGCCTTGTAAGTGGACCTTGTCAGATGGAAACTGAAGTGAGCCCATATATGTATATATATACATATATATATATATGTATATATATAGATAGATAGATACATAGATAAATATATGTATATATAGTGGCTGTGGTAAGTAGCTTGCTAACCAGCCACATGGTTCCGTGTTCAGTCCCACTGCGTGGCATCTTGGGCAAGTGTCTTCTGCTATAGCCCCGGGCCGACCAATGCCTTGTGAGTGGATTTGGTAGACGGAAACTGAAAGAAGCCTGTCGTATATATGTATATATATATATGTGTGTATGAGTTTGTGTGTCTGTGTGTCCCCCAACATCGTCTGACAACCGATGCTGGTGTGTTTACGTCCCTGTCACTTAGCAGTTTGGCAACAGAGACCGATAGAATAAGTACTGGGTTTGCAAAAGAATAAGTCCCGGGGTCGATTTGCTCGGCTAAAGGCGGTGCTCCAGCATGGCCGCAGTCAAATGACTGAAACAAGTAAAAGAGAAAGAGAAAGAAAGAGATATATATATATATATATTCATGTGCATGTAGGTGTGTCTGTCTGTGTGTCTGCCTCCCTCCCACCCTCATCATAACTTGACAACCGATGGTGGTGTGTTTACATCCCTGTAATTTCATTCGGTAAAAAAGACTGCCAGAATATGTACTAAGCTTTCAAAGAGTAAGCCCTGGAGTCAATTTGTTTGGCTAAAGCCCTTTAAGGCATTGCTCCAGCATGACCACAGTCCCATTGCTGACACAAGTAAAAGAATAAAAGAGTGTTTATATATCTATACAGATGGATGGTTAGATAAATAGATAGAGAGAAAGATAGAAAGAAAGATAGATAGAGAATATGATGATACTGTGGTGCCCCTGCATGGCCGTGACCTTTACACCAGAGGTCAATACTACATATGTATATATATGTGTGTGTGTGTCTGTGTGTGTGTGTATAGATATTCTTTTAGTTACATGACAGTGGCCATGTTGGAGCACCACCTTCAGTCAGGCATATCAACCCCAGGACTTATTCATTGTAAGCCTTGTACTCATTCTGTCAGTCACTGTTGCTGAACCACAAAGTTACAGGGATGTAAACACACCAACATCGGTTGTCAAGCAATGGTGTGGACAACCACAGACAAACAAATATATACATACAGTGGTGGGGAAATAAATATTCGTGATGTGTCATAATTCTTTATTTATTTAATTTCTAATGAACATAAATGGGATATACCAATACTATATTTGCATTCACTTGCATAAACTAAGAATACTTTTTCACCCCTAAATATTTATAATTGTATATAAATTCCTTAGTTACTATAATTTATTAGTTTCATTTGCATATTCTTAGTTTATGCATGTGTATGCAAATATAGTATTGGTATATCCCATTTTCCTATCATTTTCCCTAAACATGTTAGGTATTTAACCAGCAACTCCTTGAATGGTGCCATCCCTTAACTAAGGCGAAATTCACCTCTAATTGAACTTATGAATATATGAAAACATCCAAGATTGTATTCTGATAGGAAAAAGGAAAACACCCAAAGGTGCTGCTTCACCTTTTTAATCAGTGAACGGAAATAAAAATAGAATAAATAAATTTATTTTTAATAAATTCAAAATAACACAATGATTGTGATGGTGATGATGATGATGATGACGAAGGTGATAATGCTGTTGTTGTTGGTGGTGGTGGTGGTGTTGGTGGTGTTGGTGTAAGTATTTGCATCCAGACTGAAGAAAGTGAAATTTATACAGAACAATGCATATTCATTAGAAAAACCACAGTTTCTAAGGGTTTTAAAAGCAAAACCCTTGAGATGACCCCGAATCTGTAAATGAATGTGTTATCAGTTTGCAAAGAGGTTTCAATTATATTTATTTTTGTCTAAAGGCAGCTTAGCCATTGTGACACAAAAGCA
Organism: Octopus sinensis; assembly: GCF_006345805.1. Classification (NCBI taxonomy): domain Eukaryota; kingdom Metazoa; phylum Mollusca; class Cephalopoda; order Octopoda; family Octopodidae; genus Octopus; species Octopus sinensis. The sequence continues at coordinate 22,842 of NW_021833291.1, forward strand.
GATTGTTAGATGTTGAGAGGGAGGGAGGGGAAACGAATCAAAAGAACAACAAGGATCAATGATTCAGAGTGATTATTGAGAGAGAGAGAGAGATGAGAGAGAGTGGAGAGGAGAGAGAGAGGAGAGAGTGAGAGAGAGAGAGAGAGAGAGAGAGAGAGAGTGAGATGAGAGAGAGAGGAGAGAGGGATAGAAAGAGAAGATGAGAGAGAGAGAGTGAGAGGGAGAGTGAGAGAGAGAAAGAGAGAGAGAGAGAGAGAGGAGAGAGAGAAGAGAGAGAGAGAGAAAGAGAGAGAGAGGGAGAGAGAGAGAAGAGAGAGAGAGAGAGAGAGAGAGAGGAAAGAATGAGGTGGTGTACAGGAAAACAAAAGCAATACACAAAGCATTATATTTTTAATAAATGACAGCTGAAACTAATGAATAAGATGATGATGGTGATGAGAGTGGGGTGTTTTTGTGGTGGCGGTGGTGGTGGGGATGTGAATACTTGCATTTTAGGGACCAATGTGTAAACAAAACCCTTGAGTTGTTGAGTAAATGTAAATGAATGCTTTATCAGTTGGAAACAACTGGAATTATTTCAAAATGGATTTTTAGACCTTAAGAGGGAGGAAGTGAAAATCAAATCCAAATAACAACAGGAGTGTCTTTGGATAAGAGGCTTGCTTCCCAACTACATGGTTCCAGGTTCAGTCCCACCGTGTGGCACCTTAAGCAAGTGTCATCTACTATAACCAAAGCTTTGTGAGTGGCTTTGGTAGACAGAAACAGAAAGAAGTCCATCCTGAATATATGAGTGTGTGTTTGTGTATATATGTATATATATATATATATATATATATATATATATATATATATATATATATACATATATATGTGTGTGTGTGTGTGTGTGTGTATGTTGATAAATATATGAGTGCAATTATGAAGGTGTTTAATCTGTACTAGTGCATGTGTGTGTGTGTATATATATGTATGTATATATATATGTATTATATATATATATATATATATATATAGATAGATAGATAGATAGATACATAGATAGGTAGATAGATAGATACATAGATAGGTAGATAGATAGATATAGAGTTAAATGCGGGTTTTGTTCAAATTCTTTTACTTCCTGGTACCTGTTTATGTATTTTTTCCGTGTTAATTGTTAACAAGGAAAAATACACATTCATTATATATATATATATATATATATATATATATATGATTGTGCATCTGTGACTGTCCACCCTCACCATCGTTTGAGAACCAGTGTTGCTGTGTTTACACCCCTATAACTTAGCAGTTCAGCAAAAAAGACCAATAGAAAAACTACTAGGCTTACAAAGAGTAAGTCCTCGGATCGATTTCTTCTACTAAAGGTGGTGCTCCAGCATGACCACATTGAAATTACTGAAACAAGTAAAGGAATAAGAGAATACATATACATATGTGCACACATACATATAAGTTAGTTCTGGTAGATTATTTCCAGAGAAACCCAACCTGAGCTCTGGGCTGTTGGATTCCAGACCAATACCAAAATTCTTCAAGCATAAGAAATGCCGGTTTCACAACAGTAACACCATAGTTATGTTACTATCATACACAAACATGTATATATATATACATACATGTGTATATATAAACATGTGAGTGTGTGTGTATGTGTATATATATACACACATATATATATACATACGTATATAAAAACAAGCATATCTATATATATGTGTGAGTATTTATGAGAAGGTTGTATGTTATTTCAGGAAAATTTCTTTATTATTTCTAACAAGACTATGGCTATGCTGGAGCACTGCCTTTAATTGAGCAAATCGACCCCAGTATTTTTTCTTTGTAAGCCTAGTACTTATTCTATCAGTCTCTTTTCCTAAACTGCTAAGCTATGGGGGACATATACACACACATACATATATATAGAGAATGGGCTTCTTTCAGTTTCCATCTACCAAATCTACTTACAAGGCTTTGGTTGGCCCCAGGCTATAGTAGAAGTCACTTGTGCAAGGTGCCACACAGTGGGACTGAACCCAGAGCCATGTGGTTGGTAAGCAATCTACTTAGTGCACAGCCACTCCCACACCTATACACACATAGAAATGTATATACACACAGACATGTATGTATGTGTATATCCATCTATATATACATACATACATAAAGATGTATACACACACACACACACATATGAGGAGGCAATGCCTACTACTCCCGGATATATTATAAGTATCCTCTTAACTGTTGCCATATCTTCATTGCTGTTCGAGCGAAGCAGACTCACAGAATATTTCTGAGACAGAAAGACTTCAAGCCAGTATCAAAACCCAAAAACCAACCCTGGTAAATAATATTCTTCTCCTATTTATTTAACACACAATTTACCACCACATTTACACTGCTAAACATTCATTAGACTTATTTCAAACATAAATATACTGTTATATAGATATTGTTTTATTTGCACACACCATTTTATAGTCTAGACATTGTTTAAACATTTTGCAGTGTCACATCACACGTAAAACCTTTCATTTCCAGAATATAAAGTATGGTTGTGTTATAACTATGTCAAAACTATTTGATGGAAATGTTCATCTAAGGATAAATTCATTTTACGTAGTTTAAAGTGGATTTCTAAGTCTCAAGTGAAATTTAAAATTTGCAAATTAATTTCATGGCAGATAAATTAATTGGCTGTTTTTCATAAACTTAATTTTTTAAAAGCTTTGTTGAGGGAGAAGGGCCTGCATATGACCCTTTTATTTTCCAGGGTCTCTGACAGGGATGAGTGGGAGAAAACACATTCTCAAACAAGGGGCCTAATGTGAATGCAGACAAAAGAGAAATCCTCTGCTAAAAGCAGCTCAGGGGCCAGCTTTTGGTGTGAAATTTGGTGATGATATAGTCTGCAACATAGGGTGGCCACAATGGGATTTGAACTCAATTCATAAAGAACCACATTACCTACTGGAAGGCATCGTGTCCAGTATTAATTCTACCACCTCAAACTAGTATTTAAATTATTGACCCTTGCATAATAAAAGTCAAAGTTGACCATGCCAGAATTTGAACCCAGAACACAAAGTGTCAGTACTAATACCATTCTAACGACTCTACTAATTGAAATGTTTTAATTGATTTTTTATTTTAATATTAAACTTTGTATATAAATGGAATTGTTCTGGTGATTTCATTTCTATTTTATATCTTGAAGCAAACAAGAAGAATTGTTTAAATGTTAAACAATTTGGTGACAACATATATTTTCTCTCTCAGCACATCTTTATCCTACATCAACATGTGCAATGCATTAAATATGTTTTCTCACCATCTTCGATATTATTTATCAGATGGATGGCTTCTGGGAAATATTTCACATTGTCTGCATTTAATATAAACTCTATTACAAACAAAGAACAAAGTCCCTAAAATGCCCCTAAAAACATATTCAATCATGACAACTTATGGGAGGGTCATGGTTAGAGAGTTTTGACTATAGCATCGCTAGACAAGAATTAACTTTCAGTGAAAAATCAAAAATGGAAATCATAGTTTTAATATATTTTAAACAAATGTATTTCTTTCATTTTAGATATATTTACTGTTATAAAAATAATTTAATGTTTCAATATTTCAACTTTATAAATTGTATTTTGGAATTATAAAAGTTTTTTATAACATTTAAAAGATTGTATTTTTAATATATTTTATAAATTACATTTAAATATTGTATTTTTAATAATAATAATATATGTTATAAATTTGTATATTTCTTCAAGTTAACAAAGAGAATTGTCTAAAAATTAAACAATTCCAAGTAACATCAGATATACCAATGAACATGCACCTGTGTATAATGTAATTAATCATTGTTATTACCTGGCCAAGGTACGACCTGGTTATGTTTCTCTAATGATGCTCTCTCAAGCAATAATATATTCATAGAAATCAAACAGTAGTAAACAAGTGAACTTATTCATGTAAAAGGGGGGTCAGTTGGCAAAGGCTTTCGCACATTTTACTAAAAGACTGTTTCCAGTATCTGCTCTGCTGCCTCTGAGTTCAATACCTAGTGAGGTCAGCTTTACTTTATATTATGATTGATAAAGAACCAGTCAAGTACTGGAGTAGATTTGTCATCATTGTTGTTCTTCCTCCTCTTCAACCACTTCTTTCTTCTATGTGCAAGACATTGCCAGGGGTTACACAAGTAGAGAGAAAGGCTCCTCCAGATTTCAAATCTCTTCAAGTCATTCTAATCTATTATGTCATCTGGTTGACCTCTTTTGATTTTAAATACAGCCAGAGAGGTCAGATCTTCTGATGCTGTTTTTCAACTTATTTTCCATCAATGTAGACCCAGAGTTTATTTACATGCCTCCTCTTCATCCATTTCCTCCCTCTTTCATCGTTCTTCTCTTTGTTTATATTATCAAGTCTGCAACAAACTGTTGTAGTTGACCCTTCCACTTTTTTCAGCCGTTTAAGGCTCTGGTCTCAAAGACACCCATCCGGTCACTGCCACTGTGCTTCTGTTCTTGTTGTTGTTGTTGTCAACACCAGCTCATTGGCCATTCCCAGCATCAGCTCTGCCACTATAAATCCGTATGGAGTCAGGATCTTTAGGTTTGTGAATCTGTGGTGTATATATATATATATACACACACACACAGGAGTGGCTGAGTGGTAAGAAGCTTACTTCCCAACCACATAGTTCCGGGTTCAGTTCCACTGCGTGATACTTTGAGCGAGTGTTTACTATTATAGCCTCAGGCCAACCAAAGACTTGTGAGAGGATTTGGTAGACGGAAATGAAAGAATATCATCATCATTGTTTAACGTCCGCTTTCCATGCTGTCATGGGTTGGACAATTTGAGTGAGGACAGGTGAACCAGATGGCTGCACCAGGCTCCAATCTCATCTGGCAGAGTTTCTATAGCTGGATGCCCTTCCTAATGCCAACCATTCCGAGAGTGTACTGGTTGCTTTTACGTTACACCAGCACAAGGGCCAGTCAGGTGATACTGGCAACGACCACACTCAAATGGTGCCTTTTACGTGCCACCTGCACAGGAGCCAGTCCAGCGGCACTGGCTACGACCTCGCTAGAATCATTTTTTGTGCCACCAGCACAAGGGCCGATGAGGCAATGCTGGTAGCGATCACGCTCAAATGGTGCTTTTCATGTGCCACTGGCATGGGAGCCAGACAGCTGCTCTGGCAATGATCACACTCGGATGGTGCTGTTAGTGCTCCACTGGCACGGGTGCCAGTCATCGAATTTGGTTCAATTTCGATTATATATATATATTTATATATATATATATATATATATATATATATATATATATATATATGTGTGTGTGTGTGTGTGTGTGTGTATATATGTTTGTCCCCCAGCTTCGCTTGACAACCGATTTTGATGTGTTTGCGTCCCTGTATCTTAGCGATTTGGCAAAAGAGACTGATAGAATAAGTATTGGGCAAAACAAAGAAAAGAGCTGGGGTCCATTTATATTTGACTACAGGCGGTGCTCCAGCATGGCTGCAGTCAGTTGACTGAAACAAATAAAGGAATACAATATATACATATATATATTATGAGAGACAACGTAAAGGGGGAATGGTAATGGGAGTGGGGTGACAAGAATTAGAAGCAGTGGGGCAGGGGCACAAGAGTGGCTGTGTGGTAAGAAGCATGCTTGCCAACCACATGGCTCTGGGTTCAGTCCTATTGCATGGCACATTGGGCAAATCAAAACCTTGTGAGTGGATCTGTTAGACGGAAACTGAAAGAAGCCCATCAGATATATTTATGTGTCTCTGTTTGTCCCACCAACAGAGCTTGACAACCAATATTGGTATGTTTACATCCTTGTAACTTAGCAATTTGGCTAAAGAGACCAATAGAATAAGTATTGGTCTTAGAAAGAATAAGTCCTGAGGTTGATTTGTTTGACTAAAGGCAGTGCTCTAGCATGGCCACACTCAAATGACTGAAGCAAGTACAAGAATTAAAGAATATATATATATATATATATATACACGTGGCCTTACTTGTGCCCGGGCTAGTAGGGTGCTAAGAGCATCATCCAAGCGTGATCGTTGCCAGAGTGGTTAACTGGCTTCCGTGTCAGTGGCACGTAAATGACACCATTCGAGTGAGGTCGTTGCCAGTACCGCCTGACTGGCCCTCCTGCCGGTGGCACGTAAAATGCACCCACTACACTCTCGGAGTGGTTGGCGTTAGGAAGGGCATCCGGCTGTAGAAACTCTGCCAGATCAAGATTGGAGCCTGGTGCAGCCATCTGGTTTGCCAGCCCTCAGTCAAAATCGTCCAACCCATGCTAGCATGGAAGGCAGACGTTAAACGATGTTGATGATGATACATAATATATATATATTATTATATACATATGTATATATATATACACATATATATATATATATATATATATATATATATATATATATAGATCTATACACACATACACACATAATATATATATATATGTTTTGTCCAACCCATGCTAGCATGGAAAACGGACGCTAAATGAATGATGATGATGTTTATGTAAAAGAAGGGAATGAAATGTTGAAGTTGATATTTAAAAGGAGACAGTGAATGAGAGAGAGAGAGAGAGATGAAAGTAAAAGGGGACATATGAAGGATATGAAATAGGAAAAGTATGGTTGTTGTTGTTATTGTTTATTATTATTATGATGATGATGATGATGATGTAGGTGGTGAGCTGGCAGAACAGTTAGCATGCTGGGCAAAATGCTTGGCAGCATTTTGGTTGTCTTTACGTTCTGAGTTCAAATATTGCCGATGTCAACTTCCATTCTTTCAGGGTCGATAAAATAAGTACCTTTCGAGTTCTGGGGTCGCTGTAATCAACTTACCTGCTCCCCTGAAACTGCTGGCCTTGTGCTAAAATTTGAAGCCATTCTTATTATTATCAATATTATGATGACTCGTTTGCCGTTACAGTCTGAGTTCAAATTCCACCAAGGTCGACTTTGCCTTTCTTCCTTTTGGGGTCAATTCAATAAGTACCAGTTACACACTGGAGTTGTGCAACTGGTACTTATTCCACCAAATTCCACAAGGTCGACTTTGCCTCTCATCCTTTTTCTGATTGATAAAATAAGAACCAGTTAGGGGCTGGGTCTGATGTAATAACTAGTCCCCTCACCCGAAATTTCAGGCCTTCTTCCTATAGTAAGAAAGGATTATTATTATTATTATTACTGTGACGAGCCGGCAGAATTATGTGGATGCAAAGCAGAATTTTGACCGTCTTTACATTCTGAGTTCAAATTCCACCAAGGTTGATTTCGCCTTTCATCCTTTTGGGATTGATAAATTAAGTTCTAGCTGAGTACTGGGGCCCCCTTCCTTGAAATTGCTGGCCTTGTGCCAAAATTTAAAATCAGTTTTATTATAATAGGAATATCAGAATATCATAAAAAATAGAGATTTTTATAGAAAAAAAGCACCTTTTTGATGTAAATAATTTTTGGTGTTAACATGGTCCAATTTGAATTTTTTCTTCTGCGGAAGGAAGAGCAAACCTTCTTCTATCACACTCTCAATTTTGGTCAACTTGCGCGGCAGGATCTCGGAGGAGACAGTGTTAGTTGAAGGCTAACAAACCTGCCATACACAGACAACTTCAGCTTTATATATAGAGAGATAATTAGGGTTCAGCTAACTGCTTCACCACATCCCGAAATTAGAAATGGGAGTTAAAAATTCCTTTTCTACTACTATAAGAATCTCCATGACGGTAAACATACTTTTTTACGAAGGCAAAGAGAAAGACAATGAATCAACATGACCAGAATTAATTATATACGTGTTTCGAGATTAAAGTAATTTGAATTTTACTTACTTCTCTCTTCAGTACAATATTTCCAATTTTTATAAAATTTCAAAGTGCTATGACTGAATATGTACACAATCGAGCCTAATTATAATTATATGGATAATTTTACCTATAAAGGTAATTTTAACATACCGATCTACTTGGTAAAATTGTTAATTAATTGATTAATTAATTAATTAAATTACTGTGCTAGCGGGGTGCAAAGAGCACCATACGAGTGTGGTCGCTGACAGAGCGGCTAACCGGGTTCTTTGCCAGTGGCACATAAAAGGCACCATTCAAGTGTGATCGTTACCAGCGTCGGCTTACTGGCACTCGAGCCCCGTGCTAGTAGGGTGTTAAGGGCACCATCCGAGCATGATCGTTGCCAGAGCAGCTATCTGGCCTCCATGCCGATGGCACGTAAAACACACCATTCGAGTGTGATCATTACAGCATTGCCTTACTGGCACCTATACCAGTGGCATGTGTAAAAGATTCGAGCGAGGTCATTGCCAGTACTGCCTGACTGGCCCCGTGCCAGTGACACGTAAAAGCACCCACTACAGTTGGGTGCTGGGGTTGATGTAATCGACTAGACCCCACACCCAAAATTTCAGGCCTTGTGCCTATAGCAGAAAGGATTATTGTTATTATTATTATCTTCAGAATATCACCAAAAAAAGATGGGGGCATGGCTGTAAGGTTAAGGAATTCACTTTGCAATCTTGTGGTTTCAGGTTCAGTCCCACTTTGCAGCACCTTAAAGAATTAACTTCTTCTAATGTTCCAGGTCGACTCAAGCCTTGTGAGTGGGTTTCGTACATGGAACTGATAAAGCCTATGGTATATACATGTGGGTGTATATTCATGTATGCATATCTACATTTGTACTTGTATGTGTATGCATGCAAGTGTGTGTGTGTGTGTGTGTGTGTGTGTGTGTGTGTGTGTGTGTGATATGTCTGCTCATGTCTCCTTGTCTTGACATCTGCTGCGAATTATAAACAAATGTCACGTCAAACAAACAGAGTCGTTTGTTTGCAGTGTTCCACCAGAAAACATATCCAACCATTGTGCTGTTCATGTTGGAAGAACTTGGGGAAATATTCTCTTGCTTGAACCAGGTGAGGATTGGTGACCCTCATCGAGTGTAGTCATAGACTTGACTGAGTGGGACTCAAGAACCTGGCAAAAAACAAAACAAAATTATTAGAAGGAAAATACAGAAAAGAAATACACCATCTGATGTATTATAAAGGTTTTGATATCCATTTTCCCTAACTGGCATGGGTAGGACAGTTGACGAGGAAGCAGTGAACCAGAGGACATTGCTGAGCTCCAATGAAAGATTTGGCAAGATTTCTACAGCTGGATGATCTTCTTAACACCAGATGCACACATACACGTGTGTGTGTGTTTATGCATGCATAAGAGTATATGAATGAATAAACATGGGTTTACTTATGTTTGATTGCACATCTGATTTTGTATGCTAGCATGGGCTAGGTGAATATATTATTGTAGCCTTGTTTTACAGACAGACAGCCTTCCTATTGCTCACCCAAAACCATTTTGCAAGAACAAAAGTTCTTATTTCCCATGTCTTCCAAGGTGGGGGTGAATGGTTGACAGATGTTTCTGCTTGGAGCAATTTAAAAGAGATTGCAAACATAAACAAATGCACAGACACCTATGCGCACACACACTCAGCTCGAGTTCACTGCTTCCTGTAGCAGAAACAGCTGGAAGCTAATGAAGGTGTCTACGTAACTCTTGTTCTTTTGTCGTTCATTGATTCATATCTATAAACATACATAGACACAAACATTTATACACGGGTACGTGAAGGTATATTCATATAGTTTCACACGTGCATTTATGTATATGTGTATGTATGTATATATCATCATCATGATAATTTAATGTCCTCTTTCCATGCTAGCATGGGTTGGACAATTTGACTGAAGGCTGGTGAACCAGATGGTTGCACCAGGCTTCAATCTTGATCTGGCAGAGTTTCTACAGCTGGATGCTTTTCCTAACGCCAACCACTCTGAGAGTGTAGTGGGTGCTTTTACGTGTCACCGGCACGGGGCCAGTCACGCGATACTGGTAATGACCTTGCTCAAATCTTTTACACGTGCCAGTAACGCAATGCTGGTAATTATCAAGCTCGAATGGCGACTTTTATGTGCCACCGGCATGGAAGCCGGTTAGCCACTCTGTCAACGATCACACTCGTATGGTGCTCTTTGCTCCCCGCTAGCACAGATGCCAGTCATCGGATTTGATTTGATTTCACTTGCATCAACAGGTCTTCGCAAGCAGAGTTTTAGTGTCCAAAGAAGGAAGAGGAACGCATAAGTGAGCTGGTTACGTCCCTGGCATAGGCCCGAGGTTATGTTCTCATGTGGCTTGCCGAGTCTTCTCATGCACGGCATATTTCCAAAAGTGTCTGTCACTAATCATTTCCTTGGTGAGGCCTAAAGTTCGAAGGTCATGCTTCACCACTTCATCCCAGGTTTTCCTGGGTCTACCTCTTCCACAGGTTCCCTCAACTGCTAGGGTGTGGCACTTTTGCACACAACTATCTTCAGCCATTCTCGTCACATGACCATACCAGCGCAGACGTCTCTCTGCACACCACAACTGATGCTTCTTAGGTCCAATATTTCTCTCAAGGTACTTACACTCTGTCGAGTATGCACACTGACATTACATATCCATCAGATCATACTGGTTTCATTCCTTGCGAGCTTACGCATGTCCTCAGCAGTCACAGCCCATGTTTCACTGCCAAATAGCATGGCTGTTTGTACACATGCGTCATACAGTCTACCTTTTACTCTGAGTGAGTGGCCCTTTGTCACCAGCAGAGGTAAGAGCTCTCTGAACTTTGCCCAAGCTACTCTTATTCTAGCAGCTACACTTTCAGCGCACCCTCCCCCACTACTGACTTGGTCACCTAGGTAATAGAAGCTATCAACTACTTCTAGTTTTTCTTCCTGGAATGTGGCGAAAGTTGTTCTCTGTGCATTTTCAGTGTTTATTGCACCCGAGAATCTGCCACATGCAAAAGCTATCTTCCCAGTTAGCCTTCCTTTGATATTGCTGCACCTCTTATGTGTCCATAGCTTACACTGGGTACATCTTAGAGTTTCTACCCAAACCTCAACTACAGATCGGGCAGGGCCATCTACCTGAAAGGATTTGTGGTTTGCTTGCCTTCCCACTTATTAGGACTTTGGTTTTAGCTAGGTTGACTCTAAGGCCCTTTGATAATATATATATATATATATATATATATATTAATATTTAGCAGAAGTAACAAAGTGACCCAAAATCCAAAAGTTTCGTTTATTAGCATTTATCAAACTGGTTCTTTGGAGGTATATTCCCAGACCTCCAAACACCACTTTGATGAGTGTCAACTCTTGGACCTTGAGTCCCAACTATCATGCCCCTATCACCCCTACCTCTATCTTTCATCTCTCAATCCTCTCTCTTCTTCTTCTTTTACTCTACTATCTTACTACTGTGACAAAGATTGGCAGTAAATCTCTTCTCTTCACCATTCTTCCAATGAAACTAGGGATGTTACTGGACCTACCTGAGTCTCTCCCCAACACTCAGCCACTCCTTTTCATATATTTATTACCCTAGATCTCTCACACATCCCAGGGTATATGTCACACCCAGAGATTGAGGGGAACCTTTAGTTTGTCAAGGTCATGGCGATTGTCTCTAGCGATGGTACCATAAGATGCACCCAGTGCACATTGTGCAGTGGTTGGTGTCAGGAAGAGCATCCAGCTGCAGAAAGAAAACCAGAAAATATAACTTCAGGCAAGATATTCTCTGAACCATCCACCCATTCCAGCATGGAAAGTGGGGGTAAAATGATGATCATCATACATACATACAGATGTATGGATGTATAAATATACATATGTGCATCCTTGTGTATATATTATACACATTCATTCTATCATATATACATATATATGTATGTGTATCCTGAAGAAGGTCTCTTTTATTTTTCATTCCTCCTGGGGTCAATAGAGTAACAGTCATTATTTCATAGACCAAGGAGGCGGTGGAGGATCATTCTGATGATGATGGGTCACCAGAATATCATTAAACACCCCACCAATATTTCCTAATCCACCTCATTAAACCCCCAATACTTCATAATAAAAACCTACACCAAGTTATAACTCCTCACCTAACCACAACAAAACACACTTCACCTGCCAAACCCCTTTTTCATACAAACACATCTTTCTCATTGCTACCCAAACATTGTCCCTTATATTAAAGATAATTAAGATGAACCTACCTTTCATTAATTGGGCTTATTCATTAACCAATCTTTATGATCTCAATCAGCAACAAATAATAACGATCCTCTCAACATGCTGTCTATCAGTGTGATTATATGAAAGCCCATCTTTGGATAAGCTTTCCGAGTTAATCAATATTGTGTATGATAATTGTGTGGATTATATTGAAATGTCGAGAGATTTACCGCATTTGTCAGGTTAAGAACAGTTTCATCTCCAGCTTTATTCGTATCTGTTAATCCAGGTAAATATGATGGAAACCAAGCCAACCATGACTGTCCCATCATTAGTAATACTTGTACCTGACAAATGTCTATGAAACATAATAAAGTCTATGTTTTGCTAATTGTTCCATGTTAACGAAGTTTGAACATGATTGCTGTGTGTTGGGACATAATATAGCATGTACACCAATTAAAGTTAATTTTCTCTACAGCTTAGAGTGTCTCGTTATTGAGTGCTTTTGGAGCAGGGGAATCTCTTTGACTAATTATCGTTAAATAAATCTAAACCACACATGACTATTTCTTTGTGATGTTGAGAGCAAATATCATTTCCAGTGAAAATAATTATTTCTAATATTTAGACTCCATGTAATTAATGAAACTTAATACATCTTAGAATAGATTGTAATAAGTTGTTTAAATATTAATTAGACAAGATTAATTCACTGACAGAAATACATAAATGTTTTGTTTGTGTTTTTCAAATGATGAAGCAAACATCATCTCCCTGAAACTTCAATATTTTCACAAAGCTAAATGTTTTCCTTATATTTCTTTACAGATTCACTATGGAAGACCAGACTGAAAATACTTTAAGGAAACTTATCCCTCAGAAATTGGCTTTGAGTTACTCAACACCAAAATGGGATGAAGAAGGAGTTGACCATCAAAGGTGTAAATATGTGAGAGACGACGGTTCAGGGAGAGAAATGTCCGAGAAACGAGCTTCATCTCAGCCAACAACAAAACATAAAAGACATAAAGGAGACCCTAAAAACTGGGAAATAATGGGAAGACGAAATATTTTTGACAAACACATATTTTATACAAGATTCAATGCCTATGAGGACAAAATTGATTTGTTGATAAATTCTCGGAAAGAAATATGTACTTTTTTAAAAAGAATAGGAATGGATGAAAATACTTTTCTAAAACATTTTACACAGAGAATAGAAATTCTGACGAAAGACATTAAAAAAAACGATTACAATCAAGAATTTATAATTTTTGGAAAACTAGAATTGTTCCTGGAACACTATTACAAAGAAATATTCTACAAGACAAACACAAAACCATTGAAGCACCAAAAATAATCACAAAATTTCGGCCTCTTCAGCCAGTTGTGACTAGAGAAGCAAACATTGAGGAATCTGGAGAAGAATTTGAAGAAATCCCAATAATATCCAATATTGTCATCATAGAGGAGGGAGTGATGACATATTCCCACAATTGCAAGATAATAAGTTTAGTAACAAGAGACAGTGACAGAATTGATGTCCATTGTCCATCTTCTGTGACCAGTTTCACAAGAATCAGTGAAGACATGGTTCTGGCAACCCTCCCCTTCCATGAAATGATTCTTATTATCAGCCCCAAAACCTTCAAGATCAAAAGGATACAGTTGGGGTTACATATGGTGAGTTACTTGGAAGATTCTACACTTATAGGTGTAGAAATGTTTGGTAAGATAGTTTACCAATTGATTGGGAGGATAATACCATTAACTATCAATTATTACCAAAGAAACCCCTACAGATATTGCTGTAGGGGTCCAGAATATACTTGTAATTACATTCGCCAGCATCAACAGAGTAATCTGTTACAAACTGGATGGCCAACAGTTATGGGAGGTAGAGACCCATTCTCTGCACCTCCCAAGTAAAATCTCTCTCTACCAAAATTATTTCTATGTCCTCCAGGGACAAATAATTTATAGGATTTCAGCTAAAGGTGGTGTGACAAGGAGGGACATTGGCAGGAAATGCCGCTCTATTTCTGTTGGTAAAGATACCATTTTGGTAACAGATTATTGCGGCAAACCACATGGTATTCAAATGAATAAAGACTTTTGGCCCAACCTGTCATACAACCACCAGCTACATACCCCCAGTTTAAAAGACTATATTGATATTGAGGATTGCTACAACATTACAAATATTCTACCTATGTCTACATCTTCTATATTAATAATTTACAAAAACAAGAAAGCTAAATTATTCACTGATAACGGGGAAATAATTAACCAAAATAATTCAGTTTTCCTTGAGCTTCCTTCTTTCTGTTGTAGAATAAACGCAAACAGATTCCTGGTATTTTATCCTGAAATGAAAGGGTTTCAGTATATCACCTGTCCTGAACTAAGAAAAGGCCCTTTAATAAAGGTGCAAACTGGTTACATGAAAATATGTCATATTGTATCAAATAAGTGTCTAGCTGTGACCACCACTGAAAACAAAAGCGAGGTCCATATCCTCTTGATCAACGAAGATAAAGTTGACATTGCAGAAAGAATTTCTCTGGGACATCATAATGTCAGCATTACTGCAACTCCAATTAATTTTGTAGTCGTAGATGGAAACGAAAATAAAATGGTATTTTATTCCACATGTGGTGAAGAACTTTTTCAAAATTACCTTCCATTCTATGGCTACCCTCATCACATCTACTCTGATAATGTTTATTTCTATGTCCTCTTCAGGAGACACTCTATTCTCAGATGTTATGATCTATATGGACAAATGAAATGGCAGTGGGAACTGCCTTTCCCTGTTCACCCTCACATTGCTGTTTTCCAAGGAACTCTTTATGTCCCGGACGCTCAACTCAACAGGGTTCTTCTTTACAAGTATCAAGACCGGTCGTCTGGCGGTCTTTTACCCATTAAAAATCCTTACATCAGAAATCTAAATCTACGACTCAAAGAAAAGGAGAATGACCAAAAACTTGTAATTGGCGAAATATGTAATCTGTCCAATGGACAGTTGGTGGTTTCTGACATCAACCATGATTGCTTGTTGTATATTTCTGAGGAAGGAGACATTGTGTCCAGATTATCTCTGCCGTCTACAGCCACAGATATATGTCGATGGGATTCTAATCATATAGGGGTCACATTACCCCTACAGAAACAATTAAGGGTCATCGGAAACCTATCAAAGAGAGTGAGAAGTGTATCATTTAGGCAGCCTTATGTACGGGTGTGTAAGATGGGTGAATGTGAAATTGTTTGTTATTGTGATAAACCATCACATTTAGATATTTTAGCCATCAATTATTATAATCAAGTTGAAGGAATTAAGACAATTAATATCCCTGTGTTTGTAAAATCATTATCAATAGACAAGAAAACAGAAAAGCTATTAATTGTTACTAGGGGAAAAGCTTTTCAGTACAACACTAGAATAGGTGGTGGTGGTCGTGGAGGTCGTCAGATGGTTCCCAGTGTTTTAATGTCCCAAGTGAAACGTCCCCTCAGTCTCCAAGGTGGATCTATTGACCAAACGTCTGTTTATCTGATAGACAGAAGCCGTATGTTTGCCATAAACGATCAGAATTTGTTGGTTAATGATCTCGTTACTAATAATCAACTTAATTATTATATCGACCTGGTGGATGTATTTTCCAGACACATTTCTCTCAGTGAAATGTTGTCTTCCACTTTATATCTACAGGACCTGACAGTTTCTGATAAAGCCAGACATATTCCTCTCCCTAAACATTTGGGAGACAAAGAACCAGCGTGGATTAATCGTTTGGTTCTTACTGAAAATAATCTGATTGCAGGATGGGACGGGGGGAATAGAAACATTAAGATATTCACATTGGATGGTCACCTTATGGATTCAATCAAAGTGAATGTTTATAGAGATATTAAAATGTGTCGATGGCAGTCAAACACACTGGTCATTACGAATTGGGATTATTTTGATGATAATAAACACCAACTGTTGACATTAAAAGTGGAATTTCCATTGTCGTTGGTAATTTACAAAACGAGAAATAAATATAAATGTGTGGCTTCTTTATCAAACAATCAATTGGTTTTGAGTGAAAGTGGAGATGTAAGACGTTTGCATTTTGTTGATATTGATGAAATACATTCGAATGTGAAGGAAATAAAAAAAATAGACATACCTGAACCATTAATAAGGAGAAGAGAAGATGGAGATTATTCTGATATAATCCGGGATATTAAAGTTACTGATGAAGATGTCATCATTGTCTTAAACTGGAGATTCATCATTTTCTTCAACAGTGGTGGTCAATATTTACATTCAGTCAGACACTACATGGAGGATTATGTTGGTGTTGACACGATGACAATCGATGACAGTTTTTTGTACATTTATGGTTATTGGGAGAAATATTTAGGTTCAACTGGATATAAAAACATTTTGTGTTTGACCCAGAATGGGGAATACAAGAGAATATTTTTAAATAAAAGGATTTATAAAGATGAAGTAGAATTCTCCAGTATAGACTGTAAAGGACCAAGGTTTGTTGGAAGCCCCAGGATGGGAAGGAGAGAGAATGAATTGTATGTTGAAGGGTTGTTTATGGTGAATCGAGACAGCTTCCCGGTTGCTCGTTTACAAACAGACGAATGTCCTGTTCAAGTAAAAGATTTTGATGTCTCTGAGGAAGGAAAGACAGTTGTGTGTGAAAAAGCCAATAATGGAAATGTTAAAATATTCGATGAAGACGGCCAGTTGCTATGTCACAGAAATGTTGCAAGTTTAGTTGGTGGTGTGTGTTTTACACAAGAATCACACATAATGGCCACGGTTCCTAAAAGGAAAGAAATATTTCAACTGAATGGAGAAGATTTGCAGACATCTCAAGTTTGGTCGAGTCTCATCCCTTATGGTGTAATATGGAGAAAAGTGGCGGGTATTTACTGGTGTGTACATAATGAATTGATTGAATGTCATTGCATAAAGATTGATGGGGACCAAGTGAACATTCTGGAATCTGTGTCGTCATTAAATCTTGATTCTGGTCTTCGTTTCCCTTCCATTACATCTGAAACGAACAAGGAAATATTCAGTAATGAATTAATTAATAAATTGGAATACAGAGGAGGAGATGGAGATGGAGGAGGAAGAAGAAGAGGTAAATCAGGTGAAATAATTGGTAAAGGTAGATTAAAGGTGAGATGTGGTAATTACATAGCGGAGATTAATAATTCAGGAATTGATGAAATATCAGTGAGGAGACTTCCATATAGGACAGCAATGGTCCCTTTTTCCATTCCTGCATTCGAGGAACCT
This sequence comes from Octopus sinensis, assembly GCF_006345805.1. Classification (NCBI taxonomy): domain Eukaryota; kingdom Metazoa; phylum Mollusca; class Cephalopoda; order Octopoda; family Octopodidae; genus Octopus; species Octopus sinensis. The sequence continues at coordinate 40,347 of NW_021833291.1, forward strand.
GTTGATTATGATTTGAGGGACATTAGGGACCGGAACAGTAAACTAATTAAGTTAGATGAGAATGTGAGTGTGTTGATGTTTCGAGAAAGTGTCACATTAATCAGAACAACAACAACAACAACAGTGGACATACTTCAACATGAACAACAACAACGACCACCACTGGACATATGTCGGTGGACAGAGGAATGTTTCATTGTCGCCTTTGGGAGAGAAATGAGGGTCTTCAACAGGGATCTCCGTCGTTTAAAAACCATCAGAACTGAGAAATACTACAACAGGATTTATAAATACAACGACAATCAACTCGTGTGTGGTGGTCATTATATTAGAGACATAACTCAAGAAGAGAGACACAAGAAATACAAAAGAATATGGAGAAACAACAAGTATTACTATTATTGCAAAGACCCTGACATCTTTGACCCTTATTATGTGGATGTGGTTGATTTTGAAGATGGGAAATGTAAAGATGAAGTGTGTCGTGGGAAGATGGGGAGATATGGAAGGTTTGAGGGAGATGAAGGGGTGGATGATGTGGGAGTCACATCTTTTGGTGATGTTGTTGTTGTGAGGTGGGAGATGAAGGAGGAGCAGTGGTCTGGATCGGGGGATATTTTGTGTTTTGTGGAATGGTTCAGGGAAAAGTCTTTGGTGAGGAGGATAAGAATAGAAGGAGGAAGGTTTTATGTTCTGGAAGAATATATTCCAAGACCTCGTCTGACCATAATTGGTGAATGTGTTTATATAACAGATACAAGAAACAATATTTACGAAATACCTCGACATATTGAAGAGGAAACATCTGAAGATGATGAAATCCTGGGATTAAAAGATAATCCAAAATATTTACTCCTCAGACGGGATGATAATGAAGTCTCTGAAGTTCTTGGTTTGGATGTTTCAGACAATTCTTTGATGGTTTTTGGAATTATTCCTGGACCTCAATCTTTTGCTTTCTTTTATTTTGACAAATAAATATTTCCAGAAATATTAAACTTCAATCTTCTTCTTCTTATTATTGTTGTTGTTGTTGTAAATGGCTTCGCCCGGGAATCGAACCTGCATCGCATACATTGCATTCTACACACTAACACTTATTGTTGTAACATTCCTCAACACTCTCTCTTTGTGTGTGTGTGTATATTTATGTACAGTATATGTACATGTGTTTATATATATATACACACATATTTAGGAATGTATGTATAGAAATAAGGCTATAAGTATGTATGTTTGTGTGTGTATATGTGTATGTGTATATATATATATATATATATACGCATGCATGTATGTATAGGAATGTCTGGTCCGAAAGCAGAGACTTTCATAATCATTGATCCTCCATTAAAAGGCAGACGACAACCGCCGCCGCCTCCACCATCATCATCATCATCGTCGCCATCATCGTCATCATCATCATCATCATCATCATCATCATCATCATCATCATCATTATCATCATCATCATCGTCGTCATCAGCGTTGTGTGTGCGTGTGTGCAGTCTGCATCTGACAGTTTTTAACGTTTAATAAGAATAGATTGTTGTTGTTGTTGTTGTTGCAGTGACATTCCAACTGCACACACGCACAAACATTGCCTTTCGTCCTCGTAGGGTTGTTGTTGTTGTTGTTGTTGTTGGGGGTTCATAAAAAAAGAGAAGGACACTTTAAGAAGCATTCAGTAAAAGCTTTCCCATAGCTGGTCATTTTTCATGCTAGAAATAGAAACCACTTTACTTTTCATATAAAATTTGAAGGACAGATAAGAAGCATTCATAAATAAAATTGACCTGTATATGGTCTCATTTCATGCTAGAAAGAGCCACAAAAACCTTCACATTTTTGTTTCATCACAAATAAAAATCGAAGGACAATTTGCAAAGCATCCATGTCAAATATTGTCCTATAGATGGCCTAACATCATGCTAGAAATAACAGCCAAATACTCTGAAATTTGTATCGTTTGTCATAAAAAAAGTGAAGGACACTTTAAGAAGCAACTCCGAAAATATTGTCCTGCGGCGATTTAAGTGTAAAATATTATAAAAGTATGCATCTATGAGTTTTATGTGTTTAAAAAACATAGCAAAGACCTGTGTGTATATGTAGGTATATACATGTGTATAAAGGTATTTTTGCATAAAAATGGGT
>NW_021833291.1:47500-80863 GCF_006345805.1 Octopus sinensis
ATCATCACCCACCACCACCACTACCATCATCGTACTTTAGGTTCATTTCTTTCGTTGCAAAACTCGTGGCTTATTTTTATTCCAGTTTTTTGTTTTTTTATCATTATTCTCTAAGTCAAGGAGGTGAGCTGGCAGAATCATTAGCATTCTGGACAAAATGCTTAGCGATATTTCGCTCATCGCTACGTTCTGAGTTCAAATTTCACTGAGGTCGACGTTACCTTTCATTATTTTGGGGTTGATAAATTAAGTACCAGTTGAGTACTGGGGGTCAATGTAATCGACTATGCCCCTCCCACAAATTTCAGGCTTTCTGCCTATAATAGACAGGATCATTATTCACTAAGTCCTACAGGAAACAGTTTTATCATCATTAAAATAGAAAGAAGTTTGAAAGAATGCATTTACAATGCTAAGTACAGAAGAATTTATTGTAAAAAATCTTTAGCCAACATCTTAAAGGTATTTAAAAATGGGAAAATAAACTAAAAAGTAACCTAAAGTAATCTCCGTTTAGGTCGTGGATCCCATGCCAGAGTAACACCAGGCAGGGTTTAAAGGCAGTTTGATATCACTGAACGATATCACACAGCAGTGTAAAAAAAACAGATGCAAAAAAAATAGATACATCAAACCAAATGCTAAAGCATGAAGTCTGTAACATCCTTCGGTTCCTGCAACTGACTCTTCAATAAACATTCGCTTTCTGTTGACCTCTCATTTGAACCCAGGTGCGTAGGACTAGCCTACCTCAGCCGACACAAGAACACAAACATTCTCTATACTATAAACAATAATGTATGGCCCGGGTAACTATGTACCTCCTCTACTGAAACACACCTGTTTCTGTCTCAGTGTAAGCTTTCATCATCTGACACAAGATCATCTCCTCCAATGTCCCCTCCCTTCTCAAAGGACCTTTGTCTTCCAAGTCACTTGGTGGCCCTGCTAGCACTGGTGCCATGTGAAAAGCATTCAGTCCACACTGTGTAGTGGTTGGCATTTGGAAAGGCATCAAACTGTGAGAACCTTGCCAAAACTGACCTCGCCTGTGCTTGTGCCATGTAAAAAAAGGTCCACTCTGCTGGGTGATTGGTTTTAGGAAGGGCATCCAGCCATAAAAACCCTGATAAAACAGATAGAGAAGTCTGGTGCCAGCTGCTGCCTGGCCAACTCCTGTCAAACCGTCCAACCCATGCCAGCATGGAAGGCAGATGTTCAATGATTATGATAATGATGATGATGGTTTCCCTTAAACTTGAAATGAAGTGTGACCTGAAGTGCAACCTTAAAACAAATTGTGATTGGTACACCATTTCACGTCTTGAAGGCTATGTTATTTTGGGGGATTTTATTTTTTTTATTTGTGACCCAAGAGCAGGAGAAAGCTATGGAGTATCTAATGAACAGATGAGACAGTGAAACCCTTAAATTGCCAACCAAGATACACAACAGTAAATGTTGACCTTGCACTAACACATGTGATCATCAGCTGCCTGAATGTCATCAAGGGGCTTCCTCCCCCCTACTGTCACATGATGTTTTGGCTACAGCAAGATACAATACCAACCTCAGCAAAGACTGCCGCAGGATAAATATATTCAACACCTCTGCTAAGAAATACACACACCGACACACATACATATATTTACATAGACAGACAGACAGATAACTAGAGATACACGTACATATAGATATATATATACATATATACATCTGTAATACAATCAGTGGGAAGGAGAACATTTATGGGTAAATGTTTTGAAACCTAAAGCTCCTCTACGTTGATTATAAATCCATATTAATTCCAATTATTACTGACATTTTCAGGCATGCTTCAGTGTGCCCCATTCCAAATAAAGGCAGCTCGTTTAACCCAATCAAGTATCACGCTATGGCTCTCACCTCAAACATCTCCCAGGTAATGAAAACAATGACCTTCTCCAAAACGTTGAATCCCTCTCTCAGCCCAGTGACCATTAGCACATCTTGTGCTGAGCCCGATCCGTTGGGGACCGATGGTTTCTTGTCATTCACCAGCCGGATGACATTTCTGAGATGTTCAGTAAAAGCCACTTTGTTACCCCAAGACAACAAGAAAACTTTTGTCCCTGTCTGGGATGTGAATCTCCTACAAAAAAAGAAAAGAAAATTCCCACGTATGGTTTCTACCCATTTCACACCTCTTCAGTCAGTAGCTTCCAATCAGATCACACCATTGCAACTTATGTTGATGGAGCTCATTCCATCTCATTCAAAATTAACTCTCGTGTACTTCCAGGGGTTTGGTTCTGTCACATAAGCCAATCACCTGCTTATTGCTAAATCCAACAATGACCATCCTCATGGAGTCAATATGAACCTTCATTCCTCACCAATCTGCCTCAACCATTCAACCTGGACCACGTCCAAATAAGGGCTGCTCAACTGATTGGCATTCAACCCCTAAAGAACAGACTCTTTACTCTCCGGCATGTTTCCATCATGCCTGTGAAGGTCGCTGTTCATGTCTCTCTCCCATTCAGCAACCACAGATCCGCTCCTCTCTCTCACCTCTCTTCAATCCAAACTTCAGTCCTGGTCTGACCAATCCACGCCGTCCTTCTTTCCTCCCTGAAACATCGAGCCACCGTAATTGTCTTCTCCCTGCTCATATCTTTCTTGCAGGGGTTAGACCAGAACATTAATGACATGAAACACAATGGTGTTGGAGGGTCTGCAGAGGCCATGGGCTTTGCCCCACCTTCCAGACAAAGCAAATAAAAACACATACATACATGCATGATGTATACACACATATACTTGTATATACATACAGCATCTTTCCATAAATACACACTTTCACCGTCCATTAATACAAATACACATCTACACATCCATACACACGTAAAAACGTATATAGAGTTTAATACACACACACGCACACATAAACACACACACACACACATCTTCTATATTTATAAAATTGAGTTTGTGTGTGTGTGTGTATGTGCCTGTGTGTCAGTGTGTCTGTAGCCATTTATGTTTTTTATAGAAATCCACATTCAACGTCCGATTGACCTCAAAATTTATACACATGCTCCACAAGGTCAGAGCTAGGTCATGGCGAGGAATTCACCCCCGTGACCTGCATGCATGATCGGGGGGCATACACATAAAGTGACCTTATGCGCACATGTGTTGCTGAACTTTTGTTCACGCCTGAATTGCTCCATTTTACACGTTAATGTGTTATTTTGGGGGGAGAGAGCAAAAAGGATCATGCACCAACACGTTTGCACCTCTAGCTACCCTTTTGACACATGTTTTGGTCCAATAAATGAAGCACTTACCCTTTCTTTGCCAGGGTTCAATGCAATGCTACCTTAAAAAAGCCAGTTGCCAAACGTTTAGTCATTCCATTGCTACACTTTTTACTTTGAAGAAAGACAGCAAAAGAACCCATGAGTACTGGGTCGATCTAATCGACTAGCACCCCTCCCCAAAAATTTCGGGCCTTGTGCCTAGAGCAGAAATGAATATTCAAGAACACGTGTGTGTGTGTGTGTGCGTGTTCATGTCTACACGCGCGCGTCTGAGTGAGTGCGTGCGCTCACTTGTGTATAAAATTGCTGCAGCATGACCGAATGGTTAAGAAGTTCGCTTTGCAGTCACGAGGTCCCGGCTTCAATCCCACTTTCTGATACGTGGCTAAGTATCCTTTATCATAGATTGGAGTCAATCCGAGTCTTGTCTGTGGCGGAAACTAATTGAAGCCTGTCAGATGGACTGAACTCATAATTGAAAAGTCCAAACTTGTTCTATTGTGTCACGCTGATTCTGTCTGAGAATTAAGTTAGGAGTCCATGTGTCTGTGGAACAGATAATAGTAGTGATATCAGCAGCAGCCGTCCAAGAATTTGGACCTGGAGATCTCCATTTCCAGCGGCTTCGAGGGCCACCTCCCAGTGGTGTCGGGCGTCAACGAAGAGCCCTCGACTACAACAAGACAACCAAAGTTTTGTTTTTTTTTCCCAAGGTCTGGGGTCTCCCGCCCCTAAGCCCTAGACCATCACCTAATCACCCTTACCCGTCTTGTTGCTTAACAAAACAGCAGTAGCAGTGGCAGTAGCAGCAGCAGCAGCAGTAGAGTAGTGGTAGTGATGGTGGTGGTGGTGGTGGGTGGTGGTGGTAGGTGCTGTAGTAGTAGCAGTAATAGTAGTAGCATTAGTAGTACTAGTTACCATTGTTGTCGATGTTAATGTAAAACATTTAGTTACTGTCGCTAACAGATGGAAAGGTAACAGAATGGAGATATTAACTTACTAATTGCTACCAGTGACCACAGACATATTAAGTTACTGTTGCTAAAAGATGGAGAGACCACATAGTAGAAACGTAGTTGTGGCGAAGCCAAAAGAAGCATTTAGTTGCTATTGCTAACAAACGGGGGGAGAACCACATACTAGGAACATCTAGTTACTGTTGCTAATAGATGGGAAGATCAAACAAACATTTAGTTATTGTTGCTAAGAGATGGAGAGGCCACAGAGTAAGGGTTATTAAGTTACTGTTGCTAACAGTGATCACGTAGAGTTATTAATTTATTGTTGCTAACAGATGGAAAGACTAGATAGTAGAAACATGTAGTCGTTGTTACTAACAAATGGTATCGTCAAACAGAAGCATTTAGTTGCCGTTGCTATCAGACGGAGAGGCCTCGTACTAGGACCATCTAGTTACTGTTGCTAACAGATGGAGGGGCCACATAGAAATATTTACTTACTGTTACTAACAGATGGAGAGACCACATAGTAGAAACATCTAGTTACTGTTGCTAACAGATCGATACACCCCATTCTAGAAACGTTTGGTTGTTGCTAACAGAATCCACGCAGAAACATGTAGTTACTGTTGCTAACGGAGGTGCAAAACATTCAGTTATTGCTAAGAGATGCTTCAACGAAGTAAAAAAAAAAAGAAGAGTAAACTCTGTAAATAATGGTTTGTCATTATTTGCAACACACACAAAAAATGATTTTCTTTAAAACGAGTCTCTTAGGGAAATTACTTTCAATATATCTCTTCCTTCCCTTTCCCTCTTCTTCCTCCTCCCTCTCTTTCCTTCCGGCTCCTCTCTCCCCTTCTTTCCCTTCCTTTCTCTTTCTCTCTCCCCCTCACTTCATTATTTCTATCTTATTCTGCTGTGATTTTTGGTATTAACCGTTTTCCAAATTTAACCGTTTACCATTTAATTTTTTAATTTTTTTATTTTCATTGCATATTTGATAGGTCCTATAAGATTCAATATTCAACCATGCACACAAGCACACTTAATGCATCTGCAAACCAACTAACCTAAGTGCTTTTACACAAACAAAACACATGGAAGCGTAGTCAAATCTCCCTCAAGTCACATCCTGCCTGCGATTCTTAAAATAATATATAAGATATATGCAGTTGAAACAGACACGATGATCACAGCTGGAGTATATTTGATCATAGGTCAGTACTTGTTTAGATCTGACCTGGTATTAAACAACATGCTTGACATATTTCAACCCTGAAAGAGTCTAATGAAGAATTAACCAAAAACAAATGAGGAATAGGAATATCGGTTTTGACGTTTAGCCCCAGGTCAGACCTGAACGGGTAGAACTACAATTAATGGCAGGTAATCCAAGATATAATATGTCTGAAAATGACAATCATGTAGTAATGTACCTTGGGCGACATTAAGCAATGTGACTATATCTAAAACAACAGTGTAATTGAAAAGACATTTGGCTGTTATTTCTAGCTTGTAGAGACAGACACAACTTCCGAAATATTAAAAGTAGTTGTGTTTTAGTCCCAGGTCAACACTAATCCGGTAGACTTATCAAAAGCGTTCCAGTCGTGACCACCCAGTCTTTTATTTAAGTACAGTCTCGGTTAATATATAGATCCGCGCCCGGGTGGGAAAATGGAAAAGAATATGTGTAACAGGTGTAAGGCATCGTATATAGAAGGAATATGACGAAAAAAATCGCGCTGACAAACGGGTGGGGGTGAGGGGAGGGGGCTCGGAAAATACCCACGATCAACCGTAGAGGATCCGAGCAGTAAACCTCAACACCCGGTCGCTAGGAGCGCAACAGAAAACGTCTAAATACTTCTAATGCAATGTATATTCAACAAATATTGTTGGGTGGACAAACACACACACACACGCACACACACACACACACACACACACACACACACATATATATATATACATATATACATATATACGACGGGCTTCTTAAAGGTTCCGTCTACCAAACCCACTCACAAGGCTTTTGCTGGCTCAAGACTATAGTAGAAGACACTTGGCCAAGGTGCCACGCAGTGGGACTGAACCCGGAACCATGTGGTTGGTGAGGAAGCTACTTACCACACAGCCATCCACTCTTTCTCGAACACATCTCTTCTAATCCCTGCCAACGCTGTTTCCCCGAACACACTTCTCGACAAAACTCATATTTTTTTGTAAATTTCAAATAAAATAATAAAAAAAAACCTTAATTTCATATTGATGTGGGGAAAATACCCCGAAAGAAATATTTGCAGAAAGGTGAGTAGATTCATTACACAATTCATTTCATTATGTTACCGCAGTTTAGTGAGATTTGGCTGTTATTTCTAGCATGAAAATAGCCGGCTTGAGGGGGATATATCTTTATATATAAAAGTGAGGTTGTGTGCTATCTGTCTCCTACGATTTAGATTCCTAACTACTCCCACATTTTGCGGTGCAGTTTAACCAAAACCGGGTATCTTATAGTCGTGATTCATATCGAGCCCTAGTTTGAAAGATAATAAGACCCTAGTTTGAAAGATAATAAGTAAGTAAACCCGAGGGCTACCTTCTGTTCCCCCAAAATAGAATTATGGTCTAGTGACATGAGCGTAGCTAAAGTGTGTGCCTCCTGGGGCGGCCTTTTGGTGTGCTGCCCCCGGTGCCCCACAAAAAATACATATTGCCTACAGCAGATCGAAAACTGGTGCCACCTGGGGCGGATCGCTCCCTCTAGCTACGCTAGTATAGCCATCAATGGAGTATATGTCTGTTGAATCATTTTATATCTGGATTTAAATAGCTCTATCAACTAATAGGTACAAGGCCTGAAATTTGGGGTTTGGGGGCTAGTTGATTACATCATCGACACCAGGGCTCGACTTGTACTTATTTTATCGACTCCGAAAGGATGAAAGACAAAATCTATGTCTGGGATTTGAACTCAGAACGTAAAGCCAGAAGAAATGCTACTAGGCATTTTGTCCGACGCACTAACGATTATGCCATCTCACTGCTTTCATCTGGTTTTAAATAACAATTGCCCTCTCACCTTACTACACTTCTACACTTAGAAAATCTTTTCCACTGGTACTGAAGAGCAAAGCTGGCCTCAGATTTTAATTCACAACATAAAGGCATGTAATAAGATAGGCATTTTGTCTGGTACTTTATCAGTTCTTCTGCCGCTCTAATGTCTTTCAAGTGTCATAAATAATAGGTACTTACAAAGGCCGGCAATTTCAGGAGAGGAAATTAACCGCAAATTATTTATTCCAACGCCTTAACATTTCTGCCTGTCAACCACTTTTCAAATAACGGTTTCAAATTTTGGACTAAAGCCAGCAAGTTTGGAGTAGTGAGTCGATTACATCGATTCCAGTACTCAACTGTATTTAATTATATCGACTCTGAAAAGATGAAAGTCAAAGGTTGGCCTCCTTGGGATTTAAACTCAAAGAGTCAGGGAAAATGTACTGGAAAGCATTTTTTGCGATACTCTAACAGTTCTGCCAGTCCGCTTGCTTTTTCCTTTCGAATCTTTATAAATAGTTTCAGTAATTTTGTGGGAGAGAGGATAATCGACACCAGCGATCCCAGTACTTGACTGGTACCTTATTTTATTGACTCCCGAAACAATGAAGGGCAAAGTTGACCTCGGCAGGATTTGAACTCTGAACGTAAAGAGTAAGAAGAAATATCACAAGACATTTTTTTCCCCGACGCTTTGACGATTCTACCAACCCGCTACCTCATCTTTACAAATAATAAACAATAATTTGGGTACGAGGGAGCCCACTTTTATAGAGTTTACTTGTGCCAACAAGGGCCACCGAAATGTAGGAAAATTTCAAAATGTTTAGTGTTATTTATCATTATTGTTTAGCTCCAAATCAGCTGCTGTAGATTTCGATAATATCGGGATTTATTATTTTTTTAAATGGTGGCACACACACACACACACACACCGGTGTTTTCTTTTGTTTTTTGTTTTACACATTAAATTCCGATACCATCTGAAAGGTATTTGTAGGAAATTAAAAATTATCCATTTTTCTGAAAATTATGAGGAAACAAAGTCGATTCGCGTGAATTATCCGAATCTCCCCCAATTTTTTTCATCAAAAATTCTGATGTAATCAGAATTTACACCATGTCAAAGGAATTTGTAGAAAATTTCATCAGAAAATCTCTATTTTTCTGAAAGTTATGAGACAAAGTTGTGGTGGGGGGGATATTTGTGAAGATACGCTCCGAATTCTAAACTATCTATTACACTCGAGAGACGGCTGTAATAGTTGATCGGCAGACTTTCCAACTAATTATTCCTGGAGAGGAGAATCAGTTGGAATTTATTGTGGGAAAGGCATGGAATGGAGAGGCCAAATATATTTTTTAAAATTCAAATATTGCGAACAAAAAATTCTTTCAGAAAAGGAACAATCATCACAATTCCTCCTCTTTTCTTTATCCATGAGGCAGAGATAGCTATTTTGAAAGTCCACCGATCGATTATTACATCCAGCCAAGAGTGTGTGTAACAGCTTATTTAATAATCCTTTAATTTAAAAAAAAAATGGCTGTTGATAATAGGAAAATACTGATTTTCCAATTATAACAATCAGGCTTTAATGTTTTTTTGTTTTTAAGACTGGTAGGGTGGGATTTCAATGAGATTCGACTAGCCATAGGTTAAGCGAACCGCTTAGTGGCTCCTGCATTGACTCGTGTGAACTTTACATAGGTTTTCAGGATTGAACCAGCATGAGTGGGTTGCTATTTCTAGCAAACAGAGCGACCACCGAGAAGCATTCTCGTTCGAGTTGACTGCTCTTCGTCTCGGCAGATGAATGTATAACGACGTCTTCGGTTGAGAGTGGATAAGATATTCAAATTTTATAGTATTTGGCGGAGAGACTAATAATACTTCCCTCTCCCCGCCCTCCCTCTCTCTCTACTTCTTCTTTTTACTCCTCCTTTTCTGCCCTCCCCCTCACTCTCACTCTCTCTCTCTCCCCTCTCCCCTCACCCCTCCACTTCGATTGGTACCAAGAAAAACAGAAAACAATAAAACAACACAAGCAAAATCTAAATAGAGCAAGTGATGCACACGTGTAGAGATATGTATGTGTGTGTGTGTGTATGTATGTATGTATGTGTGTGTGCATGTATGTATGTGTGTGTGTGTGTATGTATGTATGTATGCATGTATGTAAACATAAGTTTGGTGATACAGAAATATTTCTTTTTATTCTTTTCTTTCAGTCATTTGACTGCGGCCATGCTAGAGCACCGCTTTAAATATATATATATATATTTAAAGCCAGAAGTGGCTGTGTGGTAAGTAGCTTGCTAACCAACCACATGGTTCCGGGTTCAGTCCCACTGCGTGGCATCTTGGGCAAGTGTCTTCTACTATAGCCCCGGGCCGACCAATGCCTTGTGAGTGGATTTGGTAGACGGAAACTGAAAGAAGCGGTCGTATATGTATATATATGTATGTGTCTGTGTTTGTCCCCCTAGCATTGCTTGACAACCGATGCTGGTGTGTTTACGTCCCCGTCACTTAGCGGTTCGGCAAAAAGAGACCGATAGAATAAGTACTGGGCTTACAAAGAATAAATCCCGGGGTCGATTTGGTCGACTAAAGGCGGTGCTCCAGCATGGCCGCAGTCAAATGACTGAAACAAGTAAAAAAAAAAATAAAAATATATATATATCGGTGCCCCAGCATGGCCACAGCTCATTAGCTGAAACTGGAAAAATCAAAATCAAAATCATATATATTACGGAGATGTATATACATAAATATATTACGGAGATGTACTTGCATAGCAAGTGATTTGATCTGAGATCGTGTGCTGGAACGAAAACAATAGCAGCGTGGAAGGTGTTTGTAAGCCATTTAAGAAACACACAAAAGCCGTTCGATTCACTTCAACATTTTTGTCAGTGAACAGGTTGCGGTCTTAAAGCGACGAAAATGTTTTGACAAATTAAACTTAAATGTTGAAGTGAATTGAACGGCTTTTGTGTGTTTCTTAAATGGCTTACAAACACCTTCCACGCTGCAATTGTTTTATATATATATATATATATATATATGGATTTTTCCTTTTGAACGGCAGTTTTCAACACAATTTCTAGTTAACTAAACACTTTTAAACTTCGTATACTGGTAGAATGTGTCAAAATAAAACATTTTTTTCTATCGGCTTTCTTGAGTAAATTGTAATTTATAAGTTTAACATAGTTTAATTTTTCGTATTTTAACCAATCCTATGGCCTCTATTGAGCTAAAATCATTAGCTGCGTCTAAAACTGAGACAACATCCTGTCACTAACCCTAACTCTAACCCTCGCCCTAACCCTAAATTTTAGCCTTTCGTTTTTTTTTCCTAATTGTTATCCTTAAATTAATTTAACAATTAAGAAAAAAAAAACGAAAGGCTAAAATTTAGGGTTAGGGTGAGGATTAGAGTTAGTGACAGGATGTTGTCTGTTTTAGATGCAGCAAATGATTTTAGCTAAATAGAGGCCATAGGATTGGTTAAAATTCGAAAAATTAAACTACGTTAAACTTATAAATTACAATTTTCTCAAGAAAGCCGATAGAAAAAAATGTTTTATTTTGACACATTCTACCAGTATACGAAGTTTAAAAGTGTTTAGTTAACTAGAAATTGTGTTGAAAAGTGGCGTTCAAAAGGAAAAGATCCCGATGTGCTCCTTTCAGTTACTGTCTACCACAGGTTTGGTCGGCTCGAGGCTATAGCAAAAGACGTTAACTGAAGGTGCTACGCAGTGAGACTGAATGCGGAATAATATGGCTAGTAAGCACGCTTCTTACCACACAGCCACGGCTATTGGCAACAGTAAAACGAAAAGATTATTTAAGTTAATTATGATTGTATATTGTCAATGTCTTCCCTAATTTATAATTAAAATTTATGAGTAATTTTCGGAACGGTTGGCATTAGGAAGGGCATCCAGCGGTAGAAACTTCGCCAGATCAGATTGGAGCCTGGTGCAGCCTTCTGGCTTCCCAGCCCTCAGTCAAACCGCCAACCTATGCCAGCATGGAACACGGACAATTTCACCATTTCACATACAATCATCATCATTTAACGTCTGCTTTTCATGTTGGCACGAGTTGCATGGTTTGGCATGGAACTGGCCAGACTCCAACTGCTTGTTGTGGCATGGTTTCTACAGCTGGATGCCCTTCCTAATGCTAACCACTTAACAGAGTGTGCTGGGTGCTTTTTATGTGGCACCAGCACCTGAAAGAACAAGCCTGTATGTGTAGAAAACAATCTCCTTATGAAAAATGAGCCTTAATGTGTTATTGTAGCAGCACCAGCACTGCTGAGAACCCCCTTCAGTTATAATTAACCATGGGATTACACCTAGAAAGTTACCCTCCCAGGCACAGGTCCGGGCAAGGTTGTTTATGGAAGACCAGCAGTCACCCATGCATACCAACCTCCCCTCTCCACGTCACCAGTGTTATCCAAGAGAAAGGCAAAGGCTGATACAGCTTGGCACCTGTGATGTCGCAACTCATTTCTACAACTGAGTGGATTGGAGCAACGTGAAATAAAGTGTCTTGCTCAAGAACACATCACGCAGCCCGGTCTGGGATTCAGACTCACAATCTTGTGATCGTAAACTCGACGCTGTAACCACTGAGCCAGCACAAAGGTATTAGTTATATATATATATATATATAAAACCCTTTAGAATTCAGATTCCTTTGTCAGTTGTATTGCTTATGTATCATTTACCGTTTTTCTTTTACTTGTTTCAGTCAATGGACTGTGGCCATGCAGGGACCCCATCTTGAAGGTTTTTTTTGTAAAACATATTGAGCTGAGGACTTATTTTTTAAAGCCTACTACTTATTCTAGTAGCCTCTTTTGTCAAACCGCTAAGTTATGGGGATGTAAACATACCAACACTGGTTGTCAAGCACTGGTGGGGACAAACACAATGACTTACACACATAGATATACACACACACACACACACACATATATATATAATACAAATAAGAAAATAGAGGAACAGATTCCCTTCAATCACCGACTTACAGATATTACCAATTCATATTATTTATTAACTACTTCAATAGGAACATCCAAATCCAACAGAATAAAACAATTTACATCAATAAGTAAGATAAAACCATAAAAATATTACACATAAAATGGATCTTACAGCTGTACTTCACCAGCAGTATATTGGATAACTGATATCCCATCGTGGGTTACACTCATAACCCCTATCTCACTTTATATATATATATATATATGATGGGCTTCTTTCAGTTTCCATATACCAAATCTACTCACAAGGCTTTGGCTGACCCGAGACTATAGTAGAAGATATTTGTGCCCAAAGTGCCATGCAGTGAAACTGAACTCGGAACCCTGTGATTAGGAAGCCAGCTTCTTACCACACAGCCATGCCTGCAACTATGTGAATTTATTCATGTTGTTTTGTATTAATCACACATTGTAGCTTCAAGATTTCAACGGTGTGTTTGTATATTTTTAGAAAGACATTATAGGGTAGGTGTGAGAGGTCAGATCTGGTCGATTTTAACATAAAACAGAATACTTGGGCCGGGTTAGAAATTAAACAAGATTATTGATTTTGGAAACATCTGTTGTACTAACGCAAAGTGAAAGGTAACATACAAAACCTATTATGGGGTTAGCAATAAATCACATCTCTCATGTTTGGGGGTTAGACATTCATGTTGTGGTTGTTTAGCCCTGGTTCTGTTCTGATCAAGCAGGCCTCACAATCAAAGACATTCCATCCATGACCATCTGTTTCTGTTAGGAGCATCAAGGACTGCATTATTCAATATATACTTCCTTTGTTGGTAGAGTGTACTGTAAATGAGACTTAACTTCTGTTTCTATCAGATTGAATGACTGCATTGAGGCTGTTAAATTAGGCCCTTGAATTTGTAATTAACAATGAAACTTGTAATTTTAATTCTCCCTAACTGTGAAAAAAATTGCCCAGTAAATATGTGTGGATATTAGCTCATAATCTTCATCTTTTAATATCCTTCCTTGCTGGCATGGGTTTTGATGGTTGACAAATCCAAAGGATCTGAGCATCGCATCATGTTTCACTATCTGCTTTGAGATGCTTTTTGTTTGGATGCCCTTCCTGATGCCAACAGAGTGTACTGGTTACTTAATTTGATGAATCCAGATATAAATATTTATATATCATTGTCATCATCATCATCATTTAATATCCATGTTCCATGCTGGCATGAGATGGATGGTTTGACAATGATCCATACGGTCCAAGGACTGCATCACGATCCAGTGTCTGCTTTGGTCTCGTTTCTTACAGTTGGATGCTTTTCATTAGTGCCAACTAATTTACTCTTTTACTTGTTTCAGTCATGTGACTGGGGCCATGCTGGAGCACCACCTTTAATCGATCGAATCGACCCCAGGGCTTATTCTTTGTAAGCCTAGTACTTATTTTATTGGTCTCTTTTTTTGCCGAACCGCTAAGTTACAGGGACACACCAGCATCGGTTGTCAAGCGATGTTGGGGGGACAAGCACAAACACGCATATACACACACATATATATATATTATATATATATATATATATATATATATATATACATATATGCGACAGGCTTCTTTCAGTTTCCGTCTACCAAATTCACTCACAAGGCTTTAGTCGGCCCGAGGCTATAGTAGAAGACACTTACCCAAGGTGCCACGTAGAGGGACTGAAACGGAACCATGTGGTTGGTAAGCAAGCTACTTACCACACAGCCACTCCTATGCCTATTCATAAATTTACATTAACAATATCATAGTAATTATTGGTTTCAAATTTTGGCACAAAACTAGTAATTTCAAGGGAAAGGATAAGTCAATCACATCAACCCCAGTACATAACTGGTACTTACTTTATCAATCATGAATGGATGGAAGACAAAATCCTAGTAATTGTTGTCAAGCCATCAACCTTGTACATCATCATCATCATCATCATCATCTTCGTTTAGTGTCCGCTTTCCATGCTGGCATGGGTTGGACGGTTCAACTGGGGTCTGGGAAGCCAGAAGGTTGCACCAGGCCCAGTCTGATCTGGCAGTGTTTCTACAGCTGGATGCCCTTCCTAACGCCAACCACTCCGTGAGTGTAGTGGGTGCTTTTTGCGTGCCACCGGCACAGGTGCAGACGAGGCTGGCAAACGGCCACGATTGGATGGTGCTTTTTACGTGCCACCGGCACGGGGGCCAGGCGAGGCTGGCAACGGCCACAATCATTATTTAAATGACTTATTCCTTCACAGAAATATGTTAATATTTTAATGGTCTCCCATTTCTTACGCTGGACATCTTGAGAATGGAAGGCCAGTAATTAACAGAGAGCAGCCAGTTCAGTTTTCATCCAAACTGCCAAAAATGTTCACATGAGGCCTTATTTCATAGCAACATTAAATACATACAGAAATTACTTCATACATTTATTTCTCCATAATTTGTGCTGTATTGGTTCTCAAATAATATAATTAGTAATTCTAATTAATATGGTCAGTAGCCCAGCACCTTTTAAATTCATGCCACCTCACGTCTATGTCTTAATTTCGAATAGCTACTCTGTAATATGCTTTAATTGGTTATACAGTCACCTGGTAACATACAGATATTCAGCTTCAGTAGAATTGCAATTTTTTATTTTATTTATCTGGCAGGACAAGTGAGGCCACAACCCGTGGCCTCTAACTGGGACGTAGTCAGTCCACCTGTGCATACCTTCCTTCTTGGGACACATAACTCTACTTGTGAAGACCTGTTGAGGCTAGTGAAAATCAAAATCGATCAACATCAATGGAATTTGTAGTTGTGATACCAGTGCCGGTGGCACGTAAGAGAACCATCCGAACGTGGCCATGGCCAGCGCCGTATCGACTGGCCTCCGTGCCGGTGGCATGTAACAAACACCAGCCGATCGTGGCCGTTGCCAGCCTCACTTGGCCCCCGTGCCGGTGGCATGTAAAAAGCACCACCCGAGCATGGCCGTTCGCCAGCTTCATCTGGCATCTATGTCGGTGGCACGTAAGAAGCACCCACCACACTCACGTTAGGAAAGGCATCCAGCTGTAGAAACACTGCCAGATCTGACTGGCCTGGTGCAGCCTTCGGGCTGCCCAGACCCCTGTTGAACCGTCCAACCCATGCTAGCATGGAAAGCGGACGTTAAACAGTGATGATGATGATGATGATTAAACATGTTTCCCAATCACAAGGTTTCAGGTTCAGTTTCACTGCATGGCACTTTGGACAAGTGTCTTTTACTCTGTACTCTTAGGCTGACCAAACCCTTATGAATGGATTCAGTAGATGGAAACTTTAAAAGCCCATCACATTTAATATATATATATATATATATATATATATATATATATATATAGTTGCAAGAGTGGCTGTGTGGTAAGTAGCTTGCTTACCAAACACATGGTTCCGGGTTCAGTCCCACTGCATGGCACCTTGGACAAGTGTCTTCTGCTATAGCCTCGGACTGACCAAAGCCTTGTGACAGGCAAAGAAGCCTGTCATATATGTGTGTGTGTTTGTATATATGTTTGTGTGTCTGTGTTTGCCCCCCCATCGTTTGACAACTGGTATTGGTGTGTTTATGTCCCTGTATCAGTTCAGCAAAAGAGACTGATAGAATAAATACTAGGCTTACAAAGAATAAGTCTTGAAGTCGATTTGTTCAATTAAAGATGGTGCTCCAGCATGGCCACAGTCAAACAGCTGAGAAAAATAAAAGAATACGTATATATTGTGTGTGTATTTGTTGTCTTGACATCGCCTAATAGTTGTAAGCAGGCATTACCTTGTACAAGCAGTCTCTTTCATTCCCATTCTTCTGTGAAAAAATGTCCAGCCATGGGGGAATGTTAGCTTACTCGGAAAGAAGTGAGGGTGGATGACAGGAAGGCTGTAGAAAATTTGCCTCAAGGAATTTTGTCTGTGGAAAAGTGAACATGAAAATGAAGGATAGGTGGTGGTTTTGGTGATGATGATGATGACAAATCATGACGACCATGACAAACAAAGATCCAGCATGGCCACAGCTAGTTAGAAAGAAAAAGAAAATGTAAAAGACAGACAATTGATATGTTGGGTTTGTTGAGAAGACTGAGTAGAAGATGTGAGGCAGAGATGAAATGTATGGAAAGAACAATTGAATAGAATAGACAAATCAAAGACAACAACTATAACAAGAAACATATTCTCACTGTTTTGCTCATCCTCTTCCACATCATAGGACATGGAGGAAAGTGCAGTGTGTTCTAGTTGTTTAGCCCCAGGTCAAACCATGAAGATCTAGCAGACTCATGAGGAAAGGCATTCCAGCTGGGATCATCCCAGCATTTTGCTTTCTTTCTTTCTTTTTTTTTTTATTCCCCAGACATATTGTATTTAAGACTACATTATCCAATGTGTCCCTTTCTTCTCTTGTGATTGTAGAGTGTGACTTGAAGGAATTTAGGCTGCTATGCTTCTAAAGAGAAAGAGAAGAGAGTAGAAGTGTTTTCTTTGAAGACAAAATATAAAGATATAAAGATGCATATACTGAGTTTGAGTTCGTGTAATACTCTCTCTCTCTCTCATTCACTCTCACCCTTTATCTCACACAATGCACATTTATCCTCTTCCTTCCATGTCATTTTATATCTTTCTCAATAGAAACCTTTTTTTTTCTGTGTGTATGTAGAGGTTTTTTTTATCCAAAATAATGTTCTTGCCTGTAATTCTCTTTCACTGTCACTACTCCCTTCTTTCAATTACTCTCTCTCTCTCTCTCTCTCACCAATACACACACACACACACACAGGTATGTGTTCAGGTGTGTTTTCCATTATGCTCTTCTACTTTGTTTCACCCTTCAAACTCCCTTCACGCACTCAGCCTGGTTCTCTCTCTCTCACTTTCTATCTCTCTGCTATTCATCTTATCAGGGGGAAGCGGTTGCCTTAGGGTACTGGAGACACCATAAGTTCATGTAAACTTTATAGGCTTTTAGGGTCAAAGCAACCTCATTAATGCTGGCATCATAGTAAAAGGCACCCAGTGCACTGTTGTAAGATGGTTGGCAAATAAGCAAAGTCTGATTGACAATCAGAATAAGGATATTGGAGACAAGGCTGCTGTCTGATGCATAAAAGTATTTTAGTTTCTTAACCCTTGAAATCCTACCCTGCAAATATCTGCAACTGTCACAAAATCCTGAACTGCACAAAGCCAATTCAAGCAAGCAATGCCGTCGTTTAGGATTGAAAACTGTAACTAAGCACTCTTTTGCACAGGAAACAATGTTTAGCTTCACTTTAGAAAGAATTTCCTGTTTAACATGTGTTTACATTCTGTATTTTATTGAACAAATTTCTCCAGATTTTTCTTTGATTTGGGGGCTTAATGGTATTAAGACCTCAAAGTGTTGGGTTACAATTCTGTGATGTTATTTATTAAATATTTAATTTGCAAAAGGGAGTTTGAACTTGGATAAAATAATTAGAGTGATATTTCAGTGTTGTCTTTATACTCCAGTGATCTAAATGATATTGCAATTTTATCAGTTGTGAGCAGAAGTTAAGTTATTTATTACATTGTTTGGTTTTTTTGCATCAATGCTTTCATTGGTGAGTGATAAAGATGTTTTTTTTAAAGTCCCATTACTTTAGTGATATATTTTGAATGTAGATCTCTCCTTACTGGTAGGTTTATGAACCGTGTAATAAGAGTAAATAGCATTAATTTGTTGAGCCATACAAAACATTGAATGGAGGAGATAAAAGATTAAGATATCTCTTGGAGTCTTTTCCTTTTGAGAGTTTTGCAGGTTCAAAGTTTCAGAGACAAACTGGAAAAAGAATTCAGCTCTGAAACAGGAAATTAATTCCATGGAATCAATATTTTGTGTACATATGTTGAAACGCTTCAGTGTAATCAATTTAATTGTATTCAACTTACTTTGGCAGGTGAAAGTGGCATGACAATAGGTAAAAACTACAGCAGTGTACACCAACAATCATTATATTCTATTTCTATTTCTTTACTACCCACAAGGGGCTAAACACAGAGAGGACAAACAAGGACAGACAAGCGGATTAAGTCGATTATATCGACCCCAGTGCGTAACTGGTACTTATTTAATCGAACCCCGAAAGGATGAAAGGCAAAGTCGACCTCGGCGGAATTTGAACTCAGAACGTAACGGCAGACGAAATACGGCTACGCATTTCGCCCGGCGTGCTAACGATTCTGCCAGCTAGCAAATTTCATTGAAATTCATAAAGATTGTTAACAGTATGAACAACAAAATAAATTATTTCTGGTAGACAAATCTACAGTGTGTATTCATGTATGTGAGGACATTTTGGTTGACCTGTCAGTTAGGGTGTAAGTGTGTGTGCCAACTTTAAGCAAGCAGTGTTTTGCTCATAGCAGTCTCTTGACTAGGGGTAAACCAAAGAGGATACGGTTACTGTTCTTTCCATGTTGTGACAGTGGTAACAGTACTTGTGTTATCTTAGTCAATGTGCACTCTCAAATGCTTGGCACCAACTGACTAAATGACTTATTCTTGTTTATATAATTGTCATAAGACAATTGGTTGTGGGATAAGAAGCTTGCTTTTCGACCACGTGGCTCTGGGTTCGTTCTCATTGCATGGTACTTTTAGCAAGCGTCTTCTATAACTCCAGTCAATCAAGGCCTTGTAAATGACTTTGGTAGATAGAAACTGGAAGAAACATGTCGTGTATGTGTGTGTGTGTTCTTTCTTTTTCTCTTCTTTTACTTGTTTCAGTCATTTGACTGTGGCCATGCTGGAGCTCCACCTTTAATCGAGCAAATCGACCCCGAGACTTATTCTTTGTAAGCCCTGTACTTATTCTAGCGGTCTCTTTTGCCGAAACGCTAAGTGACGGGGACATAAACACACCAGCATTGGTTGTCAAGCAATGCTAGGGGGGTCATACACAGACACACAAACACATACACACACATACATATATATATATATATATATATATATATATACACATATATATGACAGGCTTCTTTCAGTTTCCATGTACCAAATCCACTCACAAGGCATTGGTCGGCCCGGGGCTATATCAGAAGACACTTGCCCAAGGTGCCACGCAGTGGGACTGAACCCGGAACTATGTGGTTGGTAAGCAAGCTACTTACCACACAGCCACTCCTGCGCCTATGCATATATATCTATTTGTGTTGTATTTGTCCCCATCCACCACTTGACAACTGGTGTTAGTTCATTTACATCACTGTAACCTAGCAGCTCAGCAAAAAGAAACTAGTAGAATAAATATCAGACCCGAAAAAAAAAGCTAAGTATTGGGATCGATTTGTTTGACTAAATCCTTGAAAACAGTGTTCCAGCATGGCCAGAGTCTAATGACTGAAACAAGCAAAAGATAAGAAAGAGGAAGCATAAACAGAAGCTTGAATAAAGTTTTGTGTTACAAGGCTAGAAAACAAAATAGCAACAAAAATACTGACAAATGTATGAAGGGTTCTGGTTGGTAAACCACAAGTTCAGGTTATGAATCCAGCTTAGACTTTATGTTACACTGAGCTCTGCGCATATTTAAGGAATCTATTATCTTACATACATGTTTTTTTTTTACATGGCACCGGCACAGGAGCCATGTAATAGCTCCCATGCTGGTGCCACATAAAAAGCATCCAGCACACACTGTTAAGTGGTTGGTGTTAGGAAGCACTTCCAGCCATAAAAACCAAGCTAAATCAGACTGGAACCTGGTAGAGTTCTTCGGCTTGCCAGTCTGGAAAATGGACATGAAAGGATGATGACGATGATGTTCAACCACAGATTTATTGAAGCAAAAAAATGGGATGGTAGGACTTCTTGTGACTACTCAATAATTATTTTATTTATTATTTATTTTCCTTTTTATTTTTATTTCCAGGTTGCATTTGATCCCTCACTTCACTGGTTGACAATCCTGATTTGATGAATAACATTAAGATAGATGGTAACATATTCTGTGAAAGAAAAATTAAAAAAAAAACACTCTGTCGGATGGGTTGTAGAACAATTTTGCCCAACATGGAAAAACTTTCTCATTGCGGGCCTCTTCCAATTACATCTTCAAATGTAGGCTTAGATTATGGGAACCGTACCATTGAAGCCCTATTAAAAATGTCCAGTGACACAGACGATGATGAAGATCAGAGTTTTGAACAATCAAAAGTTGGTGACACGAGGAACAAAAATTTACTCTGTCCTTCTGAGTCAACACCAATGCCTCCGGTTATACTACATAGTCAGACTACAAATTACAAATTGTACTGTTCACCTATGTCGCAAAGTTCAGCATCCAATATGGTTCAGTCTCCAACAAATCAACCTGACTCGTTAAAAACTCATGGTATACTGTCACCACCAATGTCCTCATCATTATCATCATCATTGTCATCTGTTTCCTCATGGCCTAAAAAATCAACAAAATATTCAAAGGAAGATTCTTTTACAAAGTTTATATCTGATAAGCGTCAAACCTGTTCAAGTGATGAACAGAGAAAACCCATTGAGGTAAATGTTACAACACCTCGTTTGGAAAAGAGACCAACATATGCTAACCTTAGCAGTATTCATAGAACTGAGGCTAATGATGAAGGTAATGCCGAACCTTTGTCTACTTCATCCTTATCAAGTTTAACTGATGGTTACCCTGCTTTCACAGGGGACACCTCAGACTGCCCTTATGGTCAAAATTATAACAAACCACGTGGTCTGAGAAAGTTTGAATATCATTCACACTATATAAAACAGTGTCGAATTGAGAAAACTGCTTGCACCAAGAAAGTATGGGGGAGATCACCAAAGCGACAGCAAGTTATCTCTCGCAAAAGAAAACTCATCAAAAAGTGTCAGTTGGAGAATTACATGGAACAAAACACTCCAGTGTCTGCTCACCATGAACGGAAGAAAAAAATGTTTCATAGCAACAAATATTTTTGTTGCCTTTCTAGCCTTTGGTTTTCTAGTCGCAAAAGAAGAATTGTAAATAGTAATTTAAAATCTAAGAATAATTCCAGAATCAATTTTCTGAAACTGCTGATCTCTTAAATGAAACAATTGGTCGTCTTGGCCAATCTGATTTGGTACTGACTGATTCTGGTAGAGACAGCAAAAATGAACATCCATGTTTGGAGTCACATACAAGTGTTATTTTATCTGATACTTCATATCCATGTAGCAGCCAGACTTGGTCGACTCCAGAGAGCATGAATACAGAAGTAATATCAGGTAGAAGCAGCTATGGGTTGTTCAAGTCTAGAATTGATCCCGGTCAGTTTACATCTTCACCATTACCTAACATTTCAGACTCTTCATCAGGACCTTGCCAAGAGTTGCCCTTACCTAGTAGTTCCCTAAATTTGTCTTCAGTGGAAGAACATATTTCTGCTAGTGACAGCCTTGATACGTCCCTTGAGGAAGGCAACAAAGCATTTGTTCAAATTGAAACTTCCAATGAACAATCCCAGTTGCAGCTGCTTTGCAATGCAAGTGGAGATACAAAACATGAAATAGTTCTTCTCTCTGACAGTTCAGTTTCACTTTCTGTTTCTCTTGGGGAAACGCCTGGTTGTGTTGGTCTGTCATGTAGCAGTGATTCTGAAGCAAAGGCTGAGAATGAAAATGTTGAAGCCAGGGATAAGAGTAATGACTCAAATTCTTTTCAACATTCTGTCATCAAATATTCTGTCATCAACCCGAAACAGTCAGAAAGACATATCACTTGAGAGAAAAGGGCCAGTAATTACCTCTCCCTTTTCTATTGATATGGGTTCTCTTTCATTAATTTCATTTGAGGAAAATAACCAACATCATCATCATCATCATCACCATCATCACCATCATCATCATCATCATCATCATCATCATCATCACCATCATCATCATCATCATCCATCATCATCTTCATCATCATCATCATCATCATCATCACCATCATCATCATCATCATCATGCTTCCAAAATGCAGAATGCTGCTCTTCATGGTTCTTCTTCAACATCTTCAGAACAGCAAAATGCTGCCACCACTACTACTACTACTACTGCTGCTGCTGTTTCCAAACAAAATCACAACCAAATTTTAGCTAAGAGTAAAAATGTGCCTCATTCAGTATATTCAACGAATCAGCTTTGCAAAGATAAATCTTCATACAGCAATCAAAGTTTGCCAGCTGATTCATTCCAAGACACTAGTTCTCTGTATTTTTCTCCTGTCAAGTCATCCCATTGTCACAAAGGTCTGTCTCCTTTCAGTCCAATATCTAACATCTCTAAAGACAATCAAATGAAGCCAGAAGGTGCCAAACCAAAGGTCCACAGACAAGTGGCCAAAAGAAATCACGATAAGAGAGCCAATAACAACAATTCTTCAAGTAATCGCAGACACAGAGGAATGTTAGAACATTGAAGATCGAGATCACATAATAAAGAAAATACTGATTTGTCAGATTTTGAGCAAAGTAGTAACAAGCATTTCTTTGAATGAGAATTTATCTGCTCTTCTAGAGACACTCCACATATTTCAAAAGACTCTGGATTGGGAGCTTGTCGAAAATTGTACCAATCTCCTCAAATTGCTTCCCTCGCCAACAGCCCTGCACTCACACTTGCAGGGGCTTCCACTGACCCCACTGAAAGCAATGAAATCAAAAGAAATCAGCAGCCTCTGACTACGTAATACGAAGGCTGTGATGAAAAAATTTTGGAATTTTCAAAAGAAGTTTATCTGGAAAAATCCACAAAACAAAGATGATACAGAATTTAAGATTCTGGCAAACGTCTGAATGTTTAATTTAATGTCATTTATAAAATTACAAACTTTCCTCTCTCTTTTTTTATGTTTTTGTATTTTTTAAAATTTGTTTTTCACTTCCTCAGCAATATTTACTCTTAAATTATATTTATAATTTTTACTGTCAAATGTTGTGTCTGAGTTCTTTCATTTCTTCCCTGTCAGGATTTTTAAAGTTTATTTAATCTTCTGCTTTGGATTTCTTTTCCTTTCTTTTTTTCTAAATTACCTCCTGTTTTTTGTTGGTTCTTTTTTTTTTAAACACTTTTATTTATTTTTCCCCCTCATCTGATTTATACTCCATTACAGTTTCTGTTTTCATTCAGCCTGTGACTGTTTGATTGCAGTGGACACATAAGAGGTGCAGCAATGCCAAAGGAAGGCCAACTAGGAAAAGAGTTTTTGTCTGTGGCAGATGCTCAGGAGCAATAAACACTGAAAATGTGCAGAGACCAACTTCTACCACGTTCCAGGGAGAAAAACTAGAATAGTAGATAGCTTCCACTACCTAGGTGACCAAGTCAGTGGGTGCGCTGAAAGTGTAACTGCTAGAGTAAGAATAGCCTGGGCAAAGTTTAGAGAGCTCTTACCCCTGCTGGTGTCAAAAGGCCTCTCGCTCAGAGTAAAAGGCAGATTGTATGAGGCATGTGTACGTACAGCCATGCTACATGGTAGTGAAACATGGGCTGTGACTGCTGAGGATATGCGTAAGCTCGCAAGAAATGAAGCCAGTATGCTCCGATGGATGTGTAATGTCAGTGTTCATAATCGACAGAGTGTAAGTACCTTGAGAGAAAAGTTGGACCTAAGAAGCATCAGTTGTGATGTGCAAGAGAGACGTCTGCGCTGGTATGGTCATGTGACGAGAATGAATGAAGATAGTTGTGTGCAAAAGTGCCACACCCTAGCAGCTGAGGGAACCTGTGGAAGAGGTAGACCCAGGAAAACCTGGGACGAGGTGGTGAAGCACGACCTCCGAACTTTAGGTCTCACCAAGGAAATGACTAGAGACATAGACCTATGGAAGTATGCTGTGCGTGAGAAGACCTGGCAAGACTAGTGAGACCATAACCCGTGGCCTCTACCTGGTATGTAGCCAGTCGACTTATACATACCTTTCCTTCTTGGGACACAGAACTCCACTTGTGAAGACCCGTTGAGACAAGTGAAAATCAAAATCAAAATCAAAATCAAACCAAATCAAATCAGATATCAGAAAGCAGAACCAAAATCGAAGTCGATCAACATCAGTGGAAATTGCAGCTGTGATACCAGTGCCGGTGACAAGTAAGCGAACCATCTGATCGTGGCCGTTGCCAGCGCCGCCCCGACTGGCCTCCGTGCCGGTGACACGTAAAAAACACCATCCGTCCTTGGCCGTTTGCCAGCTCCGTCTGGCACCTGTGCGGGTGGCACGTAAAAAGCACCTACTACACTCACGGAGTGGCTGGCGTTTGGAAGGGCATCCAGCCTTAGAAACACTGCCAGATCAGACTGGGCCTGATGCAGCCTTCTGGCTTCACTGACCCCAGTTGAACTGTCCAACCCATGCTAGCATGGAAAGCGGACGCTAAATGATGATGATGATGATGATGATGATGATGATGATGATGATGATGATGATGATGATGATGATGATGATGATGAGGATGATGAGGATGATGATGATGATGATGATGATGATGATGATGAGGATGATGATGAGGATGATGATGAGGATGATGATGATGATGATGATGATGATGATGATGATGATGAGGATGATGAGGATGATGATATGATGATGATGATGATGATGATGATGATGATGATGATGATATGATGATGATGAGGATGATGAGGATGATGAGGATGTGTCATCAAATTTCATCATTCGTAAAACAAATGAAAGCGAAAAAAAAAGATTTTTTTTTTTTAATAAACTTTGAAGACTGCAAAATGTCAAATGTTTTAACAATGACAAATGTCACGTCAAAATCATCAATATTTTGACTGCCAAGTGTTTCACTCCTATTCATTTCATCTTTCATACACACACACACACACACACACACACACACACACACACATTTGCTCTTTCTTGCACTCAGACACCTCATCTCATAATCAGCATTTCAGCTCCCTATAAGATAATTATTTAATACCACTTAATAAAGATGTTTCTGAAATGAATAACAATATACTACTACAACTGCTGCTGCTTCTACTACTACTACTACTACTACTACTACTACTACTACTACTACTACTACTACTACTACATTTACAATTTCTACTTCTACCTTAACTACTACAATAAATGATGTTGGTGATGATAATAATAATAATAATAATGATAATAATAATAATCCTTTCTACTAAAGACACAAGGCCTGAAATTTAGGGGAGTGAGATAGTCGATTACATCGACCCCAGTGTATCACTGGTACTTAATTTATCAACCCCAAAAGGATGAAAGGCAGTCGATCCTGGCAGAATTCAAACTCAGAATGTAAAGATGGGCGAAATACCGCAAAGCATTTTGGATAATAATAATAATTATTATAATTATAATAATTCTTTCTAATTCAGGTACAAGGCCTGAAATTTTGGGTAAGAGGGCTAGTTGATTATGTCAACCCTAATGCTCAAATGGTACTTATTTCATTGACTTATTTCAATGATCCTTAACCCTTTCGTTACTGTATTTATTTTGAGATGCTCTGTGTTTCTTTCAATTACTTTAAATATAACAAAGAATTTAGTAAAATAACTTAGTTATCATTCAGCTAGTGTTAGGAACATAAATTGTGACTAAGGTTTGGTGGAAGATTTTGATTCAGAACTTATGAAAACAAGACATTTGTAGTGAGAGCCAGGGCCAGGTTGGTAACGAAAGGGTTAAAGGATGAAAGTCAAGGTCAGCCTCAACAGCATTTCAACTCAGAACGTAAAACTGGAAGAAATGCTTCTCGGCATTCCATCCGATTCTGCCAGCTTGCTGCCTTCAGAATAATAATGATAATAATAATAATGATGATGATGATGATGATGATAATGACAGTGATTTTATTTTTACAGAGAGAGAGAGAGAGAGAGAGAGAGAGAGAGACTAATTTAGGGAGTGGTGGTGTGTAATTAGACGAACTCTAGTAATTGGTTTGTATTTACTTATATTATTGAGTTTTTTAAGAATGAAAGACAAGTTGTATCAGCACTATGAATTCTACCACTCCCCCATCCTACTACTACTATTACTAATAATAATAATTATAATTAAAATAATGCTTTCTTTATTAACTAATAAAGGTTGATAAAAACATTGGGGACATTACAAGATGTCACACAGTAAGGGATTGCATAAAAGAGTGTAAAAAGTAAAATAACAGAAACAAGAAAATTCAAACAAGGTATAATTCTCCAAAAGAAGAGACTTCTAAGGGTTACTTATGGAAATATCATAAAACCATAGTTACCCTGACCATTAAGACAAGTGCCCTCTCACGTTGGCCTCTTCCAATCAGTAGGTGCATGCTTAGGACAGCTCCCTCAGTCAGACCCTACTTACTACTCACATCCACCTTTCACCAAATTTACTGGGAGGCAGTACTTCCCGTTTTTACACTCATTTTCCCTTTGAAGTGAAACTCGATAAAGTTGATGAAAGTGTCTGTCTTTCAACCTCATCCACCACACAACTTCTTTTACCAAAGTCCCCTGACAATTAAAGATTGCCTGTCCTTCCCAAGAAAGGAAAGTGGTGGGATGAACTTCACAACAGATACAACTGATTGATGGATCCCCCCACACATTACAGTAGGTTTTAGACATAACTCCACAAGTCAGCAATGCCTAGGCACTGGACGAGTAGTACAGGAAGGTTTCATTGCTCTGCACATATCTCAAACTGGTTTAGCTGATGGTGCTTCTTGACCTGCAGAGTTTATCTCAAACTGGTAATAACCCCTGGTAGCAAAGCAAGGCCAGGGATTTCTAGTAATCATCAATGAGTCCAGGCCTGAAAATCCTTTGAAATTTCCAGCCAGTTAATTTTCGTTGATACCCAGACTCTCTCACCCCCAAGAACATCATTGCTTTTGTGCCACTAATCCTCTGTAGAATGCCAACATAGAACTGCCACCAGCTGGTAAAGGCCTGTGTGTACTTTGTGACATTCCAGATGCTAAGCACCTTCTCTCAGCCTTTGCTTGACACAGCTCTGCATCTGTGTCAAAGAGAAGAGCTGTGTAAAAATACATTTGATAAACAGCAACCATACCTGTTCACCATCAGGGAATTGCTGTGGATGTCACAACCTCAGCACATGTCTATATCATCAACTACACCATGCCCAATCTTCCCTCAGCAGATGTTTACAGGAGGCATGTGGCTTAGTTAGCGTGTTGGACTCATGATCATAAGATTGTGGTTTCAGTTCCTGGTCCAGGCAATGCATTTTGTTATTGAGCAGAACACTTCATTTCACATTGCTCCAGTTCACTTGGCTGGCAAAAATGAGGAATTTATGTGCCATAGAAACCAGAAAATCAGCCCTTATGAGTCAGTATGACTCAAGAAGGTAACCAGCCAACCAAGGTGTTTACAGAAAATAGAGCATTTGGTCAATGGAATATGTGAATCTTCCTCAAAAAGAGGAAGTACAGATTCTCTTACTGTCTAGTATTTTGTCTGGCACTCCTCTGTTTGCTGATACTACTACTACTACTACAACTACTACTACTACTACTACTAATAATAATAATAATTATAATAATTATAATAATGATTTCAAATATTGGCTCAAAGCCAGCAATTCTGGGGGAGAATAACTTGATTACATCAACCCCAAAAGGATGAATGACAAAGTCAACCTTTGTGGGATTTGAACTCAGAACATCAAGGCGGATGAAATGCTGCTAACCATTTTGCCTGGAATGCTATTGATTCTGCTGCTTTTATAACAATAATAATAATAATAATAACAACAACTCCTGGAAGGAGTAAAGGTGAAGATGGCCCCAGTTGAATTTGAGGCATTCATAAGATAAAGTGAATTAACTTAATACTGAAATATCAATTAATTTCACCAGTAGGAAGTGTGGGAGGACATAAAATGGCAATAGATCTATATACAAACAAAAGGAGGTAGTTTACAGTGATTGAATACAAAATAATTTACATACACCAGCTAGATATAGCAGCCAATTGCCTCACGGTATATCTTACCAATTTAAAAATATGAACAGACACATTGAATAATATAGTTCTAAATATAGTAAGGTTGGAAAGTCTTTGATCATGGGTCTATTATGCTACAATTATTGAAATGGAAAAGAGGACTCCCTTAAAGAAAGCTACAAGGAACAATCAAAAAGCTTGAAATTTCTATCATTTTCAACTATAAACAAATTAGCATGTCCCTACTGCATCTATAGGCAAAACAAAGACCAAACCCCACCATTTTTCAATGAAATTTCCCCTAGCCTAGAGCACCAGTAATCTCATCTTTGCCTATCTTTCTGATACTTGTTCATTGCCCCTTCACTCATCTCCATTTTACCAGACCTTTCGTTCATGTTTACCCTGTCAACCCTTTCAGCATGGCCATTAAACAGACTAAAAAAAAGTCTTCCTAATCATACATATTATAATAGGCGCAGGAGTGGCTGTGTGGTAAGTAGCTTGCTAACCAACCACATGGTTCTGGGCTCAGTCCCACTGCGTGGCATCTTGGCCAAGTGTCTTCTGCTATAGCCCCAGGCCGACCAATGCCTTGTGAGTGGATTTGGTAGACGGAAACTGAAAGAAGCCTATCGTATATATGTATATATATATAAGTGTGTGTGTATATGTTTGTGTGTCTGTGTTTGTCCCCCTAGCATTGCTTGACAACCGATGCTGGTGTGTTTACGTCCCCGTCACTTAGCGGTTCGGCAAAAGAGACCGATAGAATAAGTACTGGGCTTACAAAGAATAAGTCCCGGGGTCGATTTGCTCGACTAAAGGCGGTGCTCCAGCATGGCCGCAGTCAAATGACTGAAACAAGTAAAAGAGTAAAAGAGTAAAGAGTATATAAATACAAACGCATACATGAATGTATATATAG
This sequence comes from Octopus sinensis, assembly GCF_006345805.1. Lineage (NCBI taxonomy): Eukaryota > Metazoa > Mollusca > Cephalopoda > Octopoda > Octopodidae > Octopus > Octopus sinensis. The sequence goes on from NW_021833291.1 coordinate 76,814, forward strand.
TCACCTATATATATATATAGACACACCTATGTAAAACACTAATTTTAGATTGAAAAAGACCAACAAGCTAATGGGGGTGATTGGTGATTGAACCCTTTATCTTTCACTTGCCATGTATGTATTATTTATCATACATATAAAAACATTTACTGACAAGGAGCGTTATACTAATACATCTGTTTGTTTTCTACACCACCTGTCTTCATCTTTTGTTTTTTTCGTGAAGTCTCCCTATACACACACATATATATACACACATATATATACACATATATATATATATAATATTATCTATTTACATCAGTTTTCATCAGCTGACACAGGTAGGTTAGTTTGACAGGTTTCAACAGGTTGGAGAATCACACCTTGCCTTGATATCTCACTTTTGGCATGGTTTCTACAATTTGATGCCATTCCTAGACTTGTACCAATCAGTTTACATAGTGTACTGAGTGCATTTTTCTTTCAAGTAGCACCAGCGTTATAGATGTTGCCTTGTCATCAGCAACCCTCTCAAGCCTAGATAATCACTTAAAGTATGTTGGGTGCTTTATGTGGCACCAGCATTTCGGGGATTCGCTTGCTGCTTGAAAAGCAACAGAGAGTCCCCATGATGGATGGAAGGAAGGAGGATTTATTGTGGGAGGATGAGAATGATGGAAACAGGAGAGAGGAAGACAAAGTAGTCATGGTAACAGGGTCAGTCTGCCTCCCTTGCCAACATTGGTTAGACGGTACATCTGGGTGCTATATATATATATATATAAATGTATGTATATATGTATATGTGTGTGTGTGTGTGTGTATGTATATATATATATATGTATATATGTATGTGTGTGTGTGCATATATATTAGACGGTACATCTGGGTGCTATATATATATATAAATGTATGTATATATATATATATATGTATATGTGTGTGTGTGTATGTATATATATATATATATATATACATGTATGTATGTATATATATATATATGTATATATATGTATATGTGTGTGTGTGGTGTGTATGTATATATCTCTATATATAAAACTGAAATGCGTTTTTACCGCTTGGTTCGCTTTCAATGCCACTACATCCCGTCCGATTCGCTCCAAAATTTACAGGGACATGTAGAATGAGGTGACGATGCGCGTGGGCTACCTTAGAAATCTCTATCTTAAAAGCTGTGGTTTCTAGGGGCCATCTTCCTACCTCACCCTATTTCCTCCAGTACTCTGTCACTCCTCTTCATTTATAACTTTCAGAATGCCACTATGGTTATTTAAAGTATCTGTCACTATCGCTATTTCCTTTCTTTTTCACTGACTCTGTTTCCTACCTTCCTATCACTTCGGCGGCGTTCTTTGAAGTATATGTCTGTCACCAACAATCAACACACGAGCATGAGAACAAATATTATGAATCAGATATTCTTGCGTTCATTTATATGTGTGTGTGTGTGTGTGGTGTTCTATATATATATGTATATATAATGTATGTGGTGTGTGTGTTCTATATATAAATATGTATATATAATGTATGTGTGTGTGTGTGTTCTATATATAAATATGTATATATAATGTATGTGTGTGTGTGTGTTCTATATATATATGTATATATAATGTATGTGTGTGTGTGTTCTATATATAAATATGTATATATAATGTATGTGTGTGTGTGTGTGTGTTCTATATATAAATATGTATATATAATGTATGTGTGTGTGTGTGTTCTATATATAAATATGTATATATAATGTATATATACAAAGTGTATATATCTGTATTTATGTATATTAAACTTTTTCATACTTTTTCATAGTTATATATATTTTTAAACAAATTATAAATATAATTTCATAATTTTTATTTTCAATTTAAATAATTTAAAGTTTTCAATTTTATATTTTACTAGCAGTATCGCCCGGCGTTGCTCGGGTTTGTAAGGGAAATAACTATATAAGCATTTTTAGTGAGTTATAGCAAAAAAATAGCAAAAAATGCATTAAAGATGGAATAAAAAATGATAGTAATTTTTTTTTTTAATCGTTGACTCTTCGTAGACATTTTTAGAGAGTTACTTCCCTTATATAATAGCGAAAAATGCATTAAAATGGAATAAAGAATGATGGTAATTTTTTTTCAAATCGTAGACTAATACCCAGAAGGGCTCGATATGAATCACGACTATAAGATACCCGGTTTTGGTTACACTGCACCGCAAAATGTGGGAGTAGTTAGGAATCTAAATCGTAGGAGACAGACACACAACCTTACTTTTATATATAAAGATTTGTGCAACAACTAAAACATTCGGTTGTGCAAATTGTTTGCACAGGAAACCTGCCCTGTGTGGCGGTTTTTGCCGTTTTTGTGGATCTGTTTCAGCTTTTTTAGCGATTTCTGTTTTGGCGACTTCAAGCCATGAAGTCGTTGTTCTAAAAGAACGCTGGTCTCCTTCACAACGCATTACGACGTTGATTTCCTTACACTCCCTTCCCCACAGCTTCACGAGGGAGGGAAGGGGGACAAGCAACACAGGTGCAGGCGTGAGCGTGGACGCCAACTCCGCCGCCATCGACACACGAAAAAATATGCATTAAAATGGAATAAAAAATAATGTTAAATTATTTTTAAAATCGTAGACTCATCGTAGACGCGCGCTAATACGCAGACGGGCCCGATATGAATCACGACTATAAGATACCCGAATTTGGTTAAACTGCACCGCAAAATGTGGGAGTAGTTAGTAATCTAAATCGAAGGGGACAGACACTCACACAACTACAGTTTTATATATATAGATATATTTTCTATGTTATATTTTCTTTTTTTATGTTTTTGTTTTTGGTTTTTCACTGTTTGATTTGCCTATTAGTGGTTTTATCTCTAATTTAATTTATACAGATATATATCTCATTTGTATACATTTGTATATATAATGCGTGCACACACACACACACACACACATATATATATACACATATATATATGTGTGCATTACGTAGTCGGTCGATTCACCTGAAAATATGCACACCTATGTTAAAGGTGCTGACAAGTTTCCATGACAACTATTTTGTTCCTCAAATGAAAGGTGTCACCTCTAGGACAAAATTCCTCATCTTATAAAATGTGGCCCCAGTATACCCGAATGAAATCGGGTTATATTAACCAAAATGTGAAAAGGGGTCTAAATGGGGCTGGAAGAGGATTAAAATTTCTAGGAGTGGGTGTTTAGGAATTCTCTGTTACATCAAGCTAAAAAATTTGCGCCAGCCTTTTAATCGTCAATGTGTTGCCGTCCATGATAAAGAAGTTTTGAATGCTTGCCATGGTGAGTCTACTGTCATGAGAAAGAATCACTTCAAAAATTGGTGTTTACGAATTTTCTTTTACAGTTCAAAATTTTACGCCAGCCGTTAAACTGTCACTACGTTGCTGTCCGTCGTTAACAAATGCCAGCCATGGTGACTCTACTATCCTCAGATTCTATCCCTTCAAACTTTGGTTTCCAATATTTTATTATTTTTATTCAGCTCGCAAGTTCGTCTGTCCTTTTTAAATGTTAGCGTTTTGCTGTCTGCCTTGAAGCAGACCTTTCCATTGCCACTGCCTCATATTTCTGATTGATCTTTCTAAATATTTTATTTCTCAACTTATTCAAGATCTTCTGTTGTTTATAAATGGGAGAGAGATAGATAAAGATAGAGAGTAAGAGAAAGCGAGGAAGAGTCCGAGAGAAAAGAAAAGTAAGAGAGTGGGAAAGTGAGAGAGAAAGGAGAGAGAAACAAATACGGAGAATCATCATCATCATCGTTTAACGTCCGTTTTCCGTGCTAGCACGGGTTGGGCAGTGTGACCGGGGTCTCGGAAGCCAGGAGGCTGCACCAGGCTCCAGTCTGATCTGGCAGTGTTTCTACAGGTGGATGACCTTCCGAACGCCAACCACTCTGTGAGTGTAGTGAGTGCTTCTTTCGTGCCGCCGGCACAGAAGCAAGTCAAGGCGGTGCTGCAATCAGCCACGTTCGGATGGTGCTTTTTACGTGCTGAAAGGAAGCAA